>NC_043703.1:78482570-78503317 GCF_006229205.1 Suricata suricatta | reverse complement strand
AAAAAAAAAAAACGAAGAAAAAAAAAAAGCAAGCAGCAGCTCCCTCTGGTGGATAGGCTTGGTTTGATGTGGTAAGTCTTGGAGTCTGTTCTCAGAGGCTCCGCCCCTGCCTGAGGCAAAATGAGCAGCAGGAGGTGAAGTGTGCACCTTCACAGACTCAATTGCGGAGTCCCCACCCCCAGTCAGGATCGCAATTGCAATGGGGGAAAGGAAAAAAACAAAAAGCAAAAAACCGAGTCTCTCTTAGTTTCCGATAGCTTTGCTCAAGATGCTGTGCGCTGCTGGAAATGAGCTGGGAGCTCCTACAGTCTAAGCGCGCGCCCGGGCCTCCACCCGCCACCGACTCTTTGTTGGGTGTCCTGTCAGTGTGCACCCTATTTTTTCCCTGTGGGCACCCGGGATTCGCGCAGTCCATGCAGGGGACGCATTTGGGAAATGCGGTCCGTGGTTCCATTCCCAAAACCAAGTTCGAATTGCTCACGCCTGGCGCAGTCGCCACTCCGGCCTCTTCCCACCAGGGAGCGTGCCTCTCCAGCGCAGCTGCTTCTCACAGCCACAGACGCCTCTGATTCCCTGCCGAGATGGCTTAGGGCTGGAGGCTATTCCTTCTCTTGCTCCCCGCTACCCAGCAGTTATCTGTGGAGTGGGTTTCTGTCTCCAAGCGCAGCCAAGCATTCTATACCTCTTTCCCAGAGACAGTTCTATGAGTGTGTTCTGACTCTGTCTCTTCCCTTTGTCTCTCAGGCGCTGCGCGCTTGCGCCACATTGGGCTGGGGATCTTACCTCCCCTGCCCGTCCCGGGCTGGCCCGTCCTCGGATCTCCCCCGTTCGCCCCCACTCACTCAGGTATCTTTGAGGTTCTATTCCGTCTGGAGTTCGTATTTTCTCCTTCCGCTCTCGCATATGAACGTAATATCCTTCTCAGTTCGAAAAATGGTGCGGACGGAGTTTATAGAGCTCCCTTCCTCTCCGCCATCTTGGCTCCACCCCACTCCTTTTTCTTTTTGATCAAACTGGCTAGTGGTTTCTCCATTTTGTTGACTCTTTCAAAGAACCAGCTTCTGGTTTCATTGATTTGTTCTACTGTTGTTGTTTCAATATCATTGATTTCTGCTCTAATCTTTTTTTTTAATTTTTTTAAATGTTTTATTTATTTTTTGATACAGAGAGAGACAGAGCATGAGAGGGGGAGGGGCAGAGAGAGAAGGAGACACAGAACCGGAAGCAGGCTCCAGGCTCTGAGCTAGCTGTCAGCACAGAGCCTGATGCGGGGCTCGAACCCACGAATGTGAGATCTGACCTGAGCCGAAGTCAGAAGCTTAACCGACTGAGCCACCCAGGCGCCCCTCTGCTCTAATCTTTATTATGTCCTGTCTTCTGCTGGTTTGGGGTTTTATTTGCTGTGTTTTTTTTTTTTTCCAGCTCTTTGAGGTGTAAGGCTAGGTTGTGTATCTGAGACCTCACAAAGCCCACATTTTAGCAGAAAATTGATGCACCACCATCTGGGAAGACTGCCAGGTAGATTCCCAGGCAGTCAAAAGGCCAGAAAAGTAGACAGACCCTCAGGTAGATAAGCATCCTAAGCCAGACAAATGGCCCACTGTCCAAACTATCTACTACCTGGATGTACATTGCAAATCAGTAAGTCCTTCAAATAGGCTAGATCTGTGCTAGCCAGATAGACCCCCAATCTCCCAGATAGGGCCCCATTGGATGAATGAAATTCTAGTCAGACACATGATAAATGACACTAGCCTGACTGTGAGACAGTGTGCCCAGTCAGAGATAAGTGGACCTCCAAGCCAACTGGCCAGCTAGATCCCAAGCTGGACAGACAGAACCCAAAAATGTTGAACAGGTGGACACACATCTGGAGAGATGAATGGACCCCCAACAAGTCAAACCCTATTTAGACAGATCCCCCAATCAGACAGACCCTAATCAGACAGAAAGACCCCAAACCAGAATGATTCTGATCTGTTCACATAGTTTCCTAGCCAGACAACCCCCCAGCCATTGAGCTGGACAGCACATACACACACACTGCTAGTTTGGCACAAATCTATAGCTAGTGAGACAGATACCTGGCCTCACAGACAGATGGACTGACTCTGGACTGGAAGATCAGCTGATAAATCTCCAAGTAGATAGCTGGAAAAATGAACTCCAGACAGACTGAATCTCAGCTTTACAACAGCCTCAGGAAGACCCCTGGCTAGACACAAACACAGACCCTCAGTCAGACAGATTGCAGCCAGACAGATCCCCAACTAGATAGATAGACACTCAGTGAGCCAGACAGATCTCCAGCTGGACAGACAGAAAAATGAGCCACCTAGGCAAAACAAATAGTCCTTCATTGAGATAGATCTTAAACCAGACAACCCCAGGTGGACAGAAACACAAAAGCAAATTTACGCTTGATGCTCCTAAACTCTGATCCTGCTTTGTGAACCTCTCCCCCATGTGATCTTTCTAACAATGTCTAGTTCATCCAGATGGATTCCCAGCCATTCTTCCCCAACACAGTGCCCTCCCAAGGCTATTGGAAAGTATCCTGTGTCTGTGGTGAGTGTTGACCACTGAGGTCTTCACCGCCACCTGCCCAGCCAGGCCCACAGCTCTCACACAGTTACTGTGAGAATTCAGTAAAAGAGAGAATAAAGATTTAGTTTAGGAGCTTATGCTTGATAAATGTTAGACTGTAATCATGTCTGGGCCCCTGTCTTCAGTATTGATTCTGAGACAAGCCATTTGCCCTTTGTGTGTTGGTAAAAGGAAGTGAAACTTGCCTCCGTGCTTGCTGGTGTTGGGCTTAACTTGTCAAGTGCTGTATGGTCTCTGCACAAGAAACAGTGAACCAGCAGAAACCAGAAATTGCAGAGAAACGGGGATTTCCCAGTTTAACCGGGAACAGGAGGCCAGCATCACCTGGAGTCCAAACTCTCAGGTGAAATTTGGAGCTGACCTTTATGGAAAGAGGCAGGAAGGAGGACCCAAGGCTGCTGGTAGAAAAGGAGAGTTGAGATGTCATTTAGAGTGTAAACTGACGTCACCAGCCAGTTCATTTGGCTCCAGAGACCAGAAGAGGAAAAGCAGTAGTGTCTTGGAGGAGAGGTGGCCTATGGCAGAAGGAAGAGGTGCCAATTAGTCTCTGGGACTGACTGAGTGCTTGGTATGCACAGTACAGTGCCAATTAGTCTCTGGGTCTGTTCTGAGGCCAGCACCCACTCAGCCCAATTTCTTGCCAGAAACTATGATATGAGGTAGAGTAGACAGATTTAGGGAAGATTTTTTTATTAACTAAGTCTAAGGCTGAACTGTTTGCAATTCTTAGTGGTCCATTCAAGACTGAATGAAGAGTTTATCTGCTGAAAGTGAAAAGATTATCTTATGATTATCTAAGGAAGATGATCAGCAACATAGAAAAGTCTAGGCTTGCAAGGCAGAGTGCAGGGAAATGTTGGGCGGGGCCCTTTCCATATTTTATTTCATTTAATATGTAAAACAATATTTATAGGTAAGTATTGCCACCTAGCCCATTTTGCAGATGCGAAGGAGACACAGAGAAGATAGCTGTTAGTTTGAGATTCACACCTAGATTTAGGTCTCTGAGCAAAAGAAGCCCTAAATCACTAAATGAATATAAATAACTAGGACTGACTGAGTGCTTGGTATGCACATGACCTGAATGATTAATCTTCAATGTAGTCCATGCACACAGGTAAGTTTGTTATCCTCACTTTACAGAAGCCATGAATAACCAATGAACACAGCATCATTTGATATTTCTTTAAACTAAGTTGGCCTGTATTGTAGTGGTTAATAGCTTGGATTCAGTCACTTACTAGTGCTATGATCTTGAACAAGTTTTCAGTTTCTCTCTGGTTCAGTGAGTTTCCTAGTCTGTAAATTGAGGAAAATAAAGTTACTTTTATCATAGGGCTACCACATGAATTCAGAGCAAGAGTGAATCTAGATTTTTTGTCACACACATAGAAAAGGAGAATTCTTAATTTTTAGTGGATTATTCCCAGAATAAAACAGAATTCTAGATAGTCCCTGTCTTGGTTAAGAGTTGTATTTTTTTAAATTTATTTTTGAAAGACAGAGATAGTGCGAGCAGGGGAGGGTCAGAGAGAGAGGGAGACACAGAATCTGAAGCAGGCTCCAGGCTTTGAGCTAGCTGTCAGCACAGACCCCAACGTGGGGCTCGAATCCAAGAACCATGAAATCATGACCTGAGCCTAAGCCGTACGCTCAACCGACTGAGCCACCCAGGCACCCCAGGAGTTGTATTTTAAGTCAGTTGGCAGAAAAATGGTTTATTCATCATAGGTTATTGGGATAATTAAGTAGTCATTTAGGAAAAAAGTTTGAGCCATACATCATACCTTAGAGCAGTGCAAATTCTAAATATATCAGATTTAAATATAAAATCTTAAGGACCCATGGGTGTCTCAGCCAGTTAAGTGTCTAACTCTTGATTTTGGCTCACAGTTCATGAGATCAAGCTCCAGATTGATTAGCACAGAGCCTGCTTGAGATTCTCATTCCCTCTCTCTCCGCCCCTCCCTGACTCATTCTCCTGACCTCTCTCTCAAAATACTGAAAACAAACTGAGGGCTGAAGGCTGAAGGGAGAGGGGGGAGGGGAAGGGGGGTGATGGTCATGGAAGAGGGCACTTGTGGGGAAGAGCACTGGGTGTTACATGGAAACCAACTTGACAAACTATAAAAAAAAGTAAACATATATATATATATATATATATATATATATATATATAATTAGAAGAAATTATGGGAAATTTTCTTTATAATCTTGGACTGCAGCAGTCCTTGCTAAATATGGAAAGACAAATCAGAAGCCCAAAAGAAATGTAGATAAAGTTTAATGCTTAAAACTTTTTACCCTCAAAAAATCACTGTAAGCAAGGTCAAAATTAATGACAAAAGTGAGAAAAATTTACAAATGAGATCAAATAAAAGGCTAATTTTCTGAGATATAAAAAGCTCCTAAGAACTGAGGCCCAAAGCTCAAAACAAACATAAGGCCACTATATGAATAAATTATCTAGTAAGTGATAATTGTTTAATTTATTTTATGGCACATTTCTCTTAGAATATACAAATTCTAAGGGGGACATAATATGTCTAAGGGGACATAAATCCTTAAGGAAATATGAGAAAGATAGTGTTTGTTAAGCCATACCAGGGTTCAAATCAATTTCAGATGTTTTAAGAACTGCAAAAAGTGTCCAAACAAAAACACAAAGTGCATTTGAAAAGTGATTTTAGTGGGATGCCATAGATTTCATTTTACGCCCTTTAGCCTTGCCTTGAGGAAGACTTCTCCAAGAGGTCTGTCTCTCCTGGGTGTGCCTGGGTGGCTCAGGCACCCAGTTTAAGTGTCTGACTTCAGCTCAGGTCATGATCTCATGGTTCATATGAGTTCGAGCCCCAAAGTCACTCTGTGCTGACAGCCTGGATCCTGCTCTCACTCCGCTTGTGCACATGCTCGCTCGCTCGCTCTCTCTCTCTCCCTCTCTCTCTCTCTCACTGTCTTTCAAAAATAAAACATTAAAAGAAAAATAAAGGTCTGTCTGTCTGTCTTTCTGCTTAGGGATTGATAACTGACTAGGTTAACAGGCCATGACCTCTCCAGCCCCAAGCACTTCTTCAAATACCAGAAACAAGAATTTACACATTATCTCACTTAACTTAATAGAGCGCAGGACCCCAGTTAAAAATTTTTCCGTGTTCCCCAATGGGTTTAGCAGAGTTTGGGGTATAAATACTTATTAAATTTAATAAGAAAGGAAAACTGTTGGTGAGAAAGAGCTCTAAAGTGTAGCCATGCCTGTACTCCAGCAGAGCCTCACTTGGGATTAGGCAGGGCAAATGCTCTTATGTTGAATACTTAAACAAACAGAAAGGACTCAATGCTTTCCCTGGGTGGTTGGCAACGACCAAGGCTCTTGCTGTGTATTTTCCATGATTCTGAGTTGGAATGTATTACAATAAAAGTATTTTCTCCTCTGAGTTCATAAATACAGTTAGTAACTCCTGCAAAAGGAAACAGCCACTCTTTAAGATGTCACTGAGTGTAAAGAAATTTAGTCAGAAGCAAATTAACCGGATGCCTTCCAAAAGTACATAAAAAGATATCAAGACTTTTACCTGCAAAGAGTAAGGAAGGGTTCATTATCCTTCTTATGTAGTAGGTACTATTCAAAGTATGTTAAATATATCAATTCATTTATTACTCTCTAAGAAGTTAAGTACTATTTCTATCCCTATTTCATAAATTTAAAAAAACTTAGGTGGAGAAGTTAAGCAATCCAAGGCCACATAGCTAGAAAATAGCAAAGATGTGTTTCAAATCTAGGAATTCTGGTTTAAAAAAAAAAACCCATGCCTAAAAGACTGAAGTTGAACTTCCTCCACCCCGACCTTCCTTAAATAGGTCAGGGGCCCCATGAGAATGTGGGATCAGCAGTTTTACAGCTATCAGGAAATGTTTCAGATTTGCATTGTACAGTGGATGCTTTTATAGCAACATAAAATATATCAACAGTGTGATATTGTTACATATAGTAAATATATATTTTGGGCTTCATCTACCAGTCCTGGCTTCCACCTCCTAAAATATTTGGAATTTCCTAACCAATAAGAGCAATGGAAGCATCTTTTGTAATAATATCTGACCTTTGGTTCTCAATCCAGAAATTTCTTCAGAGCCATAAAAGTGAAATGGATGTCATGTTATTCATAATAAGGCCTTCTACCATACTTGAGTTTATGTTAATGAAGTGGCTTTTGGAAAGCCTCTAAGTAACCAAGTTTGGAAGCTGGTTGCCAGGGAACCTAACCATATGGATAAAGAGTTGGAACACTTAGCCCCATCCCTCACCTGCAGTGAAGTGGGGCGGTACCAGGAGATTATTAAATTCAGTCACCAATGGCCAGTAATTTAATCAACCATGCCTATGCATCAACCTCCATAAAAATCCCTGAACTACTAGTCGGGACAGCTTCCAGGTTGGTGGACCAGCATGCATCCACATTCTGGGATGGTGACACACCCTAAACTCCAGAGGAACAGGAAGTCCTGCATTTGGGATTATTCTGGACCTCACTCTACGTATCTCTTCATTTGTTCATTCATATACTTTGTAATAAATTCATAAATTAGTAAATTGTTATTCCTGAGTTCTGTGAACTACTCTACCAAATTAATGAAACCCAAGGAGGGGTTGGAGGAACCTCCAATTTATAGCCAGTCAGTCAGCACAGGTAACAATGTGAACTTACAATTGGCATCTGAAGTGGAGTCAGTCCTGTGGAATCTGACACTAACTCCAGGTAGACCTCAGAACTGAGTTAAATTTGTGGGAAACCCAGTCAGTGTTCACTGAGATTTGGAGAATTGCTTGGTAGTGTTGGAAAGACACCAGAAATAATTACTTTGAATATTTTAGTGGGCTTATTTCTCACTTTAGGTCTGTTCTGGAGGGGAGGGGAAATTTCCATGATCAGGATATCACAGCTTAGAAGAGAAGACTCAGTCATATTTCTGTTTTCCCCAAATATGACCAATGTGCAAAGGGAAACTAACATGGGGGAGATACTGGTGAAACCTTTATAGTGTCCATGGGACAGAGGGAGGAGGGGAGACAAAAGGAAGCACTTTCCCAACTGGTATGAAAAGTACAATGAACAGTGCAGGGGAGCATGGATGGGTGTCTCATTCCCGTAAGAAATGATGAAGGAGAGCGATGGGTCAGGAAGGGCCTCCTTGAGGAAACGACGCTGGACTGAGCTATATATACTGTGTTCAGTTACTTGTAGGCTAAGTTAACTACAAGTGAAAGTTAACTTTATGTATACTCCTGGCCAGGTCATTGGTAGGGAACCACAGAGACCTCATAACATGTGAACTGGTGCTTTCCTGTCATGGCAGTGGGAATACATATTGGGGTAACTTTTCAAGAATTATATCACAATGTCTACCTTTTAACAAACCAGTCACTAGGAATCTATTCTCTGGATATATTCTTAAATTTCACTTTTATTTTTTCTGGAGCTGGGGAGTGGTCTGAGCTTGAAGGGTGGTCATCCTCTGGGACAGTGATATGTGATTGTTAAATGCAGCTGAATAAAACATTTCCCCTAGAAGAACCATTAAAAGGCAGACTTGTTCTGTGCAATTTGGTGGTATTGTAGGGGAGAATTAAGTGTGTGCACTGAATTAACCATCTCCCCATATGCCTTTGCCTCTCATATTTCAGAAGAGAAGATCAAATTTAAAGTGGTGGTGGGGCTCTTGCCTGGGATTCTTTTGTGACTATACCCTACTTTAGTGGGCAAAGTTGAAAGCATAAAAAGACACTAAGTGGGTTGGCAAGAAGGACCAGGAAAGGGGCATTTGAAACATGGTTATATTCCCTCATTTATTTACACTCTCTGCTTTTCCATTCAGAAGCTGTGAGGCTGTTTCCTGGAATACATGACTTGCCAAAAAATGTGCCCCCTATCCATGCACCATCCCCAGGGCTGACATTTGGAAAATGAGAGCATCTCATGTGTTCCTCCCTGACCTTGGGACAGGTATTTTTGGCAACTTCTTTGCCAAGGCTGAGCAGAGCCCACTCCAAACTTGCCATACAGAAATGCAGCCCATGGTGCTGCATGAACAGTGACAGAGCAGCCTGAGTGAGAAAAGTAAGCCTCTGGCAACTGTTTGTTTAAGTATGTGTTGGTTTTCATAGGTGGTCTTAATCACATAAACACATTCATTCCATCAAATTAATGTGCCTTACACACTCACCAACTCACGTAAGCCACAGGTTAAAATACCTAAGAAGTGTTCTCTCCATGACTGGATTTTCCTGCTTCTCAGATGGTTTGATGATAGGTGGAGACCTTACTAAAAGCTATTTGAGTTGAGAGGGATTTTGACTGCACTAATATAATCAGACTTCATGAAATTTAGAATTAACACCAATTGTGTGCACCAAATGTGTGCTCTCATTAGCATCTGTCTTCCCATACAAGATCATCATTAAATTATGTTTGTCTTTCTTGTCCTGGGAAGACAAGTTTAGATGTCTAGAGAATTTCATGTCTGAATACTGCTTAATTTGAGGGTGCACTACAAAAAACTTTAGACTTCCCACGACTAAGTGTCCCTTTGAGGAATAATGAGTACATTTCTAGAGTGGCTTTGCAGTTTGCTAGAAGAGAAAACATACTTCACAGCCGTTCCTTGCAGATTTTTGACTACTTCTCATGTTGCACATACACATACATACCCACACATACTTTTTCCAACATCAGCTATTCCTGCATTTCCCCAAATCCTAAGATTCTTGATACAGTCAGTTTTTCAAAGAGACCCACATCACTGTTTTCCTTTAAGCAATTGACTTCTGTGGTTCTAAGATGAGTAGATGTTTTTAGTTCTAATGTGGAAAGGAGAATGTAGTATTTGGGTAAGGGAGAGAAAAAAATCATAGTCTGTTGGAATTGGAAAGCACCATATTTTCTGGATGAGGAGACAGGGAGAGCAGGTGGAGGTAGAGGTAACAAAGATCATTTAGGAGCAAGGCATTTATCTATGTGAATGAAGATGAAGTTTACAGAAATGGAGGTACAAATGCAAAAATGTGAAAAAGGACATGGATGACTTGATCAGGACTGATTGCTTATAAGCAACAGATTAAAGCACTGAGTCCCTGGCAGCTGACACTATTCAGAGCTGGAACATATTCATTGCAGAGTGTCTTTGTTCCTCAGGACAAGAAGATCAAGAGACATTGTAAAGTGGATCTAGGACTCCAGCAGACTGGCTGTTATTCATACTCTGCAATTCCTGTGAGTTTGAAAATGATTTTGGAAAGATGTTCCTGCCTGTGAGCAGAAGATAAGTCCACATCATGTGTGGCCTCTTGCTAAATACCCAGTGAGGGTGCACCTGGGCTCTGGCTGAGAGAGCTAGAGACACAGGGAGAGCAGAGCAGGGTGGAGAGGCTTTGTGTGTTGGAATCACCAGCATTGTTTCTGGTTCCAATGTTTGTGCTCTGGTTTAAGGGACAGAATTTGCTTCAGTGCCTTCCACCACTCTAGGTCTCATTTCCACACCAACAGGGGCAATGCTTCAAATGCGTGAAAGGAAGAAAAAGAGATATCCAGGGATAGTGCATGGCACTGAAAGGCTGTCATCAGCCCCTTGAACCTGCAAGAGTGGGGTACTGTGCTCAGCCCCTGCCCCTAGTCTAGTCTGGTCTGTACAACAGGTTGTTGGTATTAAAAGATAAAAGGCACCAAGCACTAGGCACACTCCAGAAGTAAGGTACTTTAGTGTCTCAGGGAGATGTGAGAGGAGGTGGACACTGAGCAAGGGTCTAGAGTAGGGAGCCACACACATCAGCCTACTCATACTGACCCCACTGGACAAATTGTGGTTAGGGCACTAATCTGCCATCTGTATAGTCAGATTGGCTCACATCAGATGGCCCAGCCAGGATTTATTTGAATACTCAGACTTTAAAAACTAGCTGTGAAACTTCCTGTGTTTAGATATCTAGGACTTGATGGAAATAAGCATGCAAAATATAAAATATTCATTGTAGACACTGCATGGACACAGTGTCCCCAGGATATTTAAAGTCTTTGTAGACATCATTATAAGGGCCAATCCTATTCCATCCAACTGCAGCCACTCACAGCCAAGCACTACCATCCTTGTCTGCACTCTGCCCTGCCCAGCATGGCTTGTGCATGTATTTTCTTTACAGAATTTATTTACTGTGCATGTGTTTAGGGGCGCTTTCTTCATTAATAATAATTCTGAGATGTACATGTATTTTCATTTGCATGTGTATCTTTGCTTATGACTGATCCCCAAAAATGTTCCTTAGGTTAAAATACAGCAAGAAAGACAATAGCAGCAAGGCATGCGACACCTGACCTGGCATTATAGCTGGGCCCTGGTGTCCTCCTCTCGAATATGAACAATGTGACAGAAAACAACTTTCAGGCAAGGCCACCCTGGAACCATGATAGAGCAAGACAAGAACAAGTACTCTCCAAGTTCATGGCTGGGCACAAACAAAACAAACACATTGTTCAGGTCACAAAGACCAACACCCTCATGCTAGCTACTCTGAGCAGCTGCTGTGGTTTTACCAATCACTCCTTTAGCCTCAATTATTTCCTCTTGCTGTCTAGATAAAGATGTTGGATTACAGTGCCTCCACTTTTTGACAGCATCCAGAGCCAAACCTTAGGCCCTTCCTCCAACGTAAGTCCTTTCACATAAGTTCTAGTTCTATCTTAGGTTCTTTTTAATACTCTTTTACTGAGTGAAATGCCCTCAAATTCCCATGGTGTGCATTCTTCCTCAATGCAATGAGTAATAAAACCAATATGTTTACCTACAGATATGTTCTAGTGGTCTCTGGAGGTACATGATTAAGACTACATGCTGTAAAAAAAAAAAAAAAAAAAAAAAAAAAGGACCACATGCTGTACAAAATTGCTTTCCCAAAAGGTTGTATCAATTTGCATTCCTACCAGCAGTTGAACTTGTTTTATCTTCCTCCCAGAATTGGTGAGACCAAATGAAATGAAATCATGTGTTGCTGAACAAAGAAATTCTTTTTCTATCTGGATAGTTGTCGCTCCATAATAGAGAGCACCTTCACCTTCCAAGCATTTCCCATGTGGAGGAGGTCAGCCCTAACTTTTGAGAGTGGCATTCAAATGTGGTGGCAAATTTCACATCCCACACACCACCACTTCAAATTCATTCATTCATTCTACAAATATTAAGTGCCTCCCATGTGCCTTGGAGATGGAGCAGAGAATAACACAATGAAGTCTCTGCTCTTTTTAACCAAGTTTTTATAATAGGGAGAGGAGAGAGACAATAATAAATTGAAAATATACAGTGTCAACATATTACATTGTGTGAATAAGTGCTATGAAGAAAACTAGACATGAGAGGAAGTAGGGCTCCTGGGATGTGCTCAGTGAGGAATGCTGTTCTCTGCTAGTGATGTGTGATGTAGCTGGGTCAGAGGAAGGCCATGTGGAAACAGTGGTTGGTATGGAAGCAAGATTCATAAAGGGTAACTTGTAACTTCCTACTATATTGGTTTTTGGTAGGCTTAAAAATGCTACATAACCAATCAAATTACTAAAAAGATTTTAAAATTAAACCTGAAAAACTGATTCCTTTCATCTGAGAGAGAAAATGTACAACAACAGCTAAAAAGAATTTGAAACTATAGCAATTAAAATGCCAGAGCTTGGGATGCCTGGGTGGCTGTCAGTTAAGTGTCCATTTCTTGATTTTGGCTCAGGTCATGGTTTGTGAGTTTGAGCCCTGCACTGGGTTCTGTGCTGAGAGCACAGAGCCTGCTTGGGTTTCTTTCTCTACTTGGTGCTTGCTCTCTCTCTCTTTCAAAAATAAATAAATTTAAAACAATGGCAGGGCCAGATGGAAGAATGGCAAAAACCTTAGATCTAGAAAAAGCTCACATAATAGAAGGAGTCACCATGGTGGAGAAATATGGGGGCCTGAAGTTCCCTCATCCCTCAAACACAGCAGTATTGAGGCCAGAGTACTTGGAATTCCAGGACTCTAGGCTACAGAATGACAAAAACATTTCCAGGGGCCCACAGGGACACGGGGACAACTTGACAGGCTATAAGTGTGTGACTGCTAATTGGAGGAGATAAAATAGGTGGCATATGCATGGAGGAGAGGGATCCCCTTCTATGGAGAGAAAAAAGGAAGAGAAAGGCTATGGAAGTGTAGGATTGTGTTGTGACAAGAGAGAAACCTCCATGGACCATGGACCATGGACCAGGGACAGAAAAAAACAAAGAAAGAACAAATTTCTTACTTGCAAATAGCCTTAGGAGTGACAATCCAGGATTGCAGGACTTTCTCTGGACTGGAGTCTGCAGCCATGTACCTCTGCCTGGGGAGGAAAGGGAGCCAGCCCCTGGCTCAGTAGCAAACTCAGAGGTGCAGTCAGAGAGAGCAGTCCACTCCCTTAGTGCTGTGGGAAGAAGGTATATACCCACTCCAAGGACAAAAGACCTTACTGTCATCTGCCAGCCAGAAGCCCTTTGTCAGCTGGGTGGAGTAGCACTACTTCAGAACCGGGGTGTGCGGAGCAGATCATTTAAGACATCAGGGTTTGAATCCCAGCTGAGTGCCTAGGAGGTGCAGGAGACAGTGGAGTGGGACAAACCAGTCCTCTCACTTGGGGAGGAGGGAGGGGGCACTGTGAAAATGGCCTGAACACAGTGATCTGGAGCACCCATCTGGGAAAGAGAGATGGGGTGTTGCCATTTCCCCCCCACCCCATTACCATCAAGATGAGGCTTCAGAGAACAAAACAGTGGGCCCATAGTGGAGGCAGGACCCACCTACATCAAACCCCACCTCTCTGTGCCTGATAGCTGCACACCTACCAGAGCAAGATTGACACTGACTGAACCACATGGTCTCTCCTCTATACCAGCACAGCTACTGGTTCCAAAGTACCATCAGATATCTGTCCAGTGGTTTTGCATTTTCTGATTCCATTGTTGGTCAATGCTTATTATATATTTTTTCTTTACTTCCTCTTATTTCTTCCCTTCTCTATCTTGGTTGTTGGTTTATTTAAGCAGACATTTAAAATCAATTATTTTTACACCTCTTCTGTAACCCCTTCTTTATTTTCTTCTCTCTCTCTTTCTCTCTCTGGATTAAGCCATATAGTTTCTCTGATTCTCTGCCTGGTCAATTTTTTTCTTTTCTTTTTTTCCCACCCCTGTCATTTTCTCTTTGTATGGGATAAGGCTTCTTCCACCATTACCCCCATTTTAGAATTTTTCCCAAAGTTACTTCAATGAACAAATCAAAGCACAACTGGTGGAAGGTCCAAACTACCACTACGAGTAGGGAGATAAAGCAACCAGAGTCACAACAACAGAAAGCATGCAACACACTCCAAAAACACTCCTGAAGGGCTAGGCCCTGGACAGTGTATGACCCTTTTTTAATATAGTAGTGCTTGCAGGTGCAGGACACAAAAGAGCCATTAAAACACCTTTGTAAAGGACAGCCAAAATGATGAAAGGGAAGTATTCTCCTCAAAAGAAATTCCAGAAAGAAATGACAGCTAGAGAATTATTCAAAACAGTTTTAAACAATATATCTTAATAAGAATTTAGAATAATAGTAATAAGTAATAGCTGTGCATGACAAAAAAGCATAGAAGACAGCAGAGAATTTATTGCTTAGGTCAAGGAACTAAGAAATAGTCATGATGTATTAAGAAATGCTGTAAATGTGCAAAATAAACTAGATGCAGTGACAGCAAGGATGGAGGAAGCAGAGGGGATGATAAATGAAATAGAAGATAAAATTATGGAAAATGATGAAGCCAAGAAAAAGATAAGAAAATACTAGACCATGAGGGGTGAATTAGAGAACTAAGTGATTCAACAAAACATGGTAATATCCATAACTTAGGAGTTCCAGAAAAGAAGAGAGAAAGAAAGGGGCAGAAAGTTTATTTGAACAAATTATAGCTGAGAACTTCTCTAATCTGGGGAAGGAAACAGGCATCCAAATCCAGGAGGCACAGAGAACTCCCTTCAGACATAACTTGAATCGATCTTCTGCATGGCATATCATAATGAAACTGGCAACATATAGAGATGTTATATTATAAAAATAATATAATAGAATTTTGGAAGCAGCTAGGGACCAATGGCCCTTAATCTGCAAGCGTAAACACTTAAGGGTAGTAGCAGACCTGTCCACTGAAACTTGGCAGGCAAGAAGGGAATGGCAGAAAATATTCAATGTGCTGAATAGGAAAAATATGCAGCCAAGAATCCTTTATTCAGCAAAGCTGTCATTCAGAATAGAAGGAGAGAGAAAGGCTTTCCAAGACAAACAAAAACTGAAGGAGTTATTGACCACTAAACCAGACCTGCAAGACATCCTAGGGAGGACTCTGTAAGTGAAATGCTGCAAAGTCTAAAGAGGACCTGAGACATCAGCACCAGCATGAAACCAACAGATAACACAGTGACACTAAAGCCATTTTTCCCCAATAATCACTCTGAATGTAAATGGACTAAATGCCCCAATCAAATGACATAGAGTGTCTAAATGGATAATAAAAAAAAAAAAGATCTATCTATATGCTGTCTGCAAGAAACCCATTTAGACCTGAGGACACCCTCAGATTGAAAGTGAAGGGATGGAGAACTAACTATCATGCTACTGGAAGTCAAAAGAAAGCTGTAGTAGCCATACTTTTATCAGACAAACTAGATTTTAAACTAAAGACCAATAACAAAAGGTGAAAAAGGGCATCATATCATACTTAAGGGATCTATGTATCAAGAAGAGCTAAATGTTTATGCCCTCAACTTGAAATACCCAAATATATAAATCAAGCCGTCGTTGGTGGTATAGTGGTGAGCATAGCTGCCTTCCAAATATATAAATCAATTAATCACAAACATAAGCAGTCTTATTGAAAAGAATACAGTAATTTCAGTAATTGCAGGTGACTTTATTACTTACAGCAATGTACAGATCATCTAGGCAGAAAAATCAATAAAGAAACAATGGTCTTGAATGATACACTGGACCAGATGGACTCGACAGATTTATTCAGAACTTTTTATCCAAAAGCCACAGAGCTTTTTCGCAACGGGTTTGCTGCCAGAGAACAGGTGTCGTGAAAATCACTGCTAAACCTAAACCAAAATGGGAAAGGAAAAGACTCACATCAACATTGTCGTCATTGGACACGTAGATTCCGGCAAGTCTACCACTACCGGACATCTCATCTACAAATGTGGTGGGATCGACAAAAGAACTATCGAAAAATTTGAGAAGGAGGCTGCTGAGATGGGAAAGGGCTCCTTCAAGTATGCCTGGGTCTTGGATAAACTGAAAGCCGAATGTGAACGTGGTATCACCATTGATATCTCCTTGTGGAAATTTGAGACCAGCAAGTACTATGTGACCATCATTGATGCCCCGGGACACAGAGACTTTATCAAAAATATGATTACAGGCACATCTCAGGCTGACTGTGCTGTCCTGATTGTTGCTGCTGGTGTTGGTGAATTTGAAGCCAGTATCTCCAAGAATGGGCAGACCCGTGAGCATGCCCTTCTGGCTTATACACTGGGTGTAAAACAACTTATTGTTGGTGTTAACAAAATGGATTCTACTGAGCCACCCTACAGCCAGAAGAGATACGAGGAAATCGTTAAGGAAGTCAGCATCTACATTAAGAAAATTGGCTACAACCCTGACACAGTAGCATTTGTGCCAATTTCTGGTTGGAATGGTGACAACATGCTGGAGCCAAGTGCTAACATGCCTTGGTCAAAGGATGGAAAGTCACCCGTAAAGATGGCAATGCCAGTGGAACCACACTGCTTGAAGCATTCTGCCACCAACTCGTACAACTGACAAGCCTTTACGTGTGCCCCTCCAGGATGTCTACAAAATTGGCAGTATTGGTACCGTCCCTGTGGGTCGAGTGGAGACTGGTGTTCTCAAACCTGGCATGGTGGTCACTTTTGCTCCAGGCAACGTTACAACTGAAGTAAAATCTGTTGAAATGTACCATGAAGCTTTGAGTGAGGCTCTTCCTGGGGACAAGTGTGGGCTTCAATGTCAAGAACGTATCTGTCAAAGTTGTTCGTCGAGGCAATGTGGCTAGTGATAGCAAAAATGACCCACCGATGGAAGCAGCTGGCTTCACAACTCAGATGATTATGCTGAACCATTCAGGCCAAATCAGTGCCGGCTATGCACCTGTGCTGGACTGTCACACCGCCCACATCACCCGCAAGTTCGCTGAGCTGAAGGAGAAGATTGACCGTCGTTCTGGGAAAAAGCTGGAAGATGGGCCCAAGTTCCTAAAATCTGGTGATGCTGCCATTGTTGATATGGTTCCTGGCAAGCCCATGTGTGTTGAGAGCTTCTCTGACTATCCTCCTCTGGGTCGCTTTGCTGTTCGTGACATGAAACAGACGGTTGCTGTGGGTGTCATCAAAGCAGTGGACAAGAAGGCAGCTGGAGCTGGCAAGGTCACCAAGTCTGCCCAGAAAGCTCAGAAGGCTAAATGAATATTATCCCCAATACTTGCCACCCCAGTGTTAATCAGTGGTGGAAGAACGGTCTCAGAACTGTTTGTGTCAATTGGCCATTTAAGTTTAATAGTAAAAGACTGGTTCATGATAACAATGCATCGTAAAACCTTCAGAAGGAAAGGAGAGTGTTTTGTGGACCATTTGTTTTTTTGTGTGAGTGTGGCAGTTTTAAGTTATTAGTTTTTAAAATCAGTACTTTTTAATGGAAACAACTTGACCAAAAATCTGTCACAGAATTTTGAGACCCATTAAAACAAAAGTTTAATGAGAAAAAAAAAAAAGCAACAGAATACACATTCTTCTCTAGTGCACATGGAACATTTTCCAAGGCAGATCACATACTGGGTCACAAACAGCCCTCAATAAATATAAAAGAAATGAAATCATACCATGCAATCAGATCACAATGTTATGAAACTTGAAATCAATGACAAGAAAAAATTTGGAAAGTCTCAAAATGCAGGAAGGTTAAGGAACATCCTACTAAAGAATGAATGGGTCAACAAAACAATTAAAAAAGAAACTTAAAAATACATGGAAGCAAATGAAAACGAAAACAAGACAGTCCAAACCCTTTGGGATGCAGCAAAGGCAGTCCTAAGAGGAAAATACATTGCAATCCAGGCCTATCTCAAGAAACAAGAATAATACCAAATACAGAACCTAACCTTACATATAAAGGAACTAGAAGCAAAGCAGCTAAGGAACCCCAAAGCCAGCAGAAGAAAAGAAATATAAAGATCAGAGCAGAAATAAACAAGATAGAATTTTTAAAAATGAGCAGAACAGATCAATGAATCTAAGAGTTGGTTTTTTGAAAATATAAGCAAAATTGATAACCCCTTAGCCAGACTTCTCAAAAATAAAAGAGAGAGGACCCAAATAGATAAAATAAAAAATGAAAGAGGAGAGATCACAACCAACACCATGGAAATACAAACAATTATTAAAGAATGCCATGAAAAATTATATGCCAACAAACTGGACAACCTAGAAGAAATGGACAAATTCCTAGACACCCACACACTACCAAAACTCAAATAGGAAGAAATAGAAAATTTGAACAGACCCATAACAAGTGAAGAAAGGGAATCAATTACCAAAAATCTACCAAAAACCTACCAACATCTTCCTTGGCCAGATGGCTTTTCAGGGGAATTCTACCAGACGTTTAAAGCAGACTTAATACCTGTCTTTCTCAAGCTGTACCAAAAAACAGAAACTGAAGGAAAGCTTCTGGACCCATACTATGCCGCCAGCATTATCTTGATTCTCAAACCAGAAAGAGACCCCGCTAAAAAGGAAAATTACAAGCCAATATCCCTGATGAACATGGATGCAAAAATCCTCAACAAGATACTAGCAAATCGAATTCAACAGCGTATTAAAAGAATTATTCTGGGGTGCCTGGGGGGCTCAGTCGGTTAAGCGTCTGACTTCGGCTCAGGTCATGATCTCACAGTTCGTGGGTTTGAGCCCTACATTGAGCTCTGCGCTGACAGCTAGCTCAGAGCCTGGAGCCTACTTTGGATTCTGTGTCTCCCTCTCACTCTGACTCTCCCCTGCTCGCACTGTCTCTCTCTGTCTTTCAAATAAATTAAAATAAAACATTAAAAAAAAGAATTATCCATCATGATCAAGTTCCTGGGCTGCAGTACTGGTTCAATATTTGCAAATTAATCAATATGATACATCACATAAATAAAAGAAAGGATAAGAACCATATAATCTTGTCAATAGATCCAGAAAAAGAATTTGACAAAATACAGCATCCTTTCTTAATAAAAACTCCTCAAGAAAGTTGGGATAGAAGAAATATACCTTAACATCATAAAAGACACACATGAAAAGCCCACAGCTAATATCATCCTCAATTGGGAAAAACAGAGTTCCCCTCCTGAGATCAGGAACACGACAGGGATGTCCACTCTCTCCACTGTTGTTTAACATAATGTTGGAAGTCCTAGCATCAGCAATCAGGCAAAAAAAAAAAAAAAAAAAGAAAGAAAGGGCATCCAAATTGACCCAGAAGTCAAACTTTCACTTTTCACAAATGACATGATATTCTACATGGAAGACCTAAAAGACTCCACCAAAAAGCTGCTAGAACTGACCCATGAATTCAGCAAAGTTACAGGATAAAATCAATATACAGAAATCAGTTGCATTTCTATAACAAGTAATGAAATGATAGAGAAATCAAGAAACCACTCCTATTTACAGTTGCACCAAGAACCATTAAATATCTAGGAATAAACCTAGCCAAAGATGTAAAAGATCTGTACACTGAAAACTATAGAAAACTTATGAAAGGAGTTGAAGAAAACACAAAGAAATGGGAAATGGAAAAATATTCCATGGATCAGAAGAAGAAACATTGTTAAAATGTCAAAACAGTCCACACATTCAATGCAATCCCAATCAAAATTCCTTTCAGAGCTAGAACAAACAATCCTAAAATTTGTATGGAATCACAAAATACTCTCAGTAGCCAAAGTAATTTTGAAAAAGAAAACCAAAGCAGGAGGAATCACAATCCTGGACTTTAGCCTATACTACAAAGCTGTGGTCATCAAGACAGTGTGATATTGGCATAAAAACAGACACATAGACCAGTGGAATAGAATAGAGAACCCAGAATTGGATCAACATGTGTATGGTCAACTAATCTTTGACAAAGCAGGAAAGATTATCCAATGAAAAAAAGTGAGTCTCTTTAGCAACTGGTGCTGGGAGAACTGGACAGCAACATGCAGAAGAATGAAACTGGGCCACTTTCTTACACCATATACAAAAATAAACTCAAAATGGATGAAATATCTAAATATGAGACAGGAAACCATCAAAACCCTGAAAGAGAAAGCAGGCAACACCTCTGACTTCAGCCACAGCAACTTCTTACTCAACATGTCTCTGAAGGCAAGAGAAATAAAAGCAAAAATGAACTATTGGGATCTCATCAATATAAAAACTTCTGCACAGCAAAGGAAACAATCAATAAAACTAAAAGGCAACCAATGGATGGGAGAAGATATTTGCAAATGACATATTGGATAAAGGGTTAGTATCCAAAATCTATAAAGAATTTACCAAAACCAACAGCCGGAAAACAAATAATCCAGTGAAGAAATGGACACAAGACATGAATAGACACTTTCCCAAGAAGACATTCAGATGACCAACAGACACATGAAAAGATGCTTAACATTGCTTATCATCAGGGAAATACAAATAAAAACCACACTGAGATACTACCTCACACCGGAAAGAACAGATATTGGCAAGGATGTGGAGAAAGGGGCACCCTTTTGCATTGTTGGTAGGAATGCGGACTGGTGCAGCCACTCTGGAAAACAGTGTGGAGGTTCCTCAAAAAAGTAATGACCCAACAATAGCACTACCAGGAATTTATCCAAAGGATACAGGAGTGTTGGTGCATAGGGGCACTTTTTTTTTTTCCATAATATTTTATTGTCAAATTGTTTTCCATACAACAGCCAGTGCTCTTCCCCTTAAGTGCCCTCCACCATCACTACCACCTCTTTTCCCCCC
>NC_043703.1:78479780-78482470 GCF_006229205.1 Suricata suricatta | reverse complement strand
CTGTCTCACATTCAGGTCCTTCAGCCATTTTGATCTTATTTTTATGTATGGTGTAAGAGACTGGTCTAGTTTCATTCTTCTACATGTTGCTGTCCAGTTTTCCCAGCACCACCTGCTAAAGAGGCAGTCTTTTTTCCATTGGATACTCTTTCCTGCTTTGTCAAAAATAAAGCATAGGGGCACTTTGACCCCAATGTTTATAGCAGCACTTATCAACAATAGCCAAATTATGGAAAGAGCCCAAATGTCCATCAATTGATGAACGGATCAAGAAGATGTGGTTTATATATACAATGGAATACTAATTGGAAATGAGGAAGAATGAATTCCTGCCATTTGCAACAACATGGATGGAACTGGAGGGTATTATGCTAAGTGAAATAAGTCAGTCAGAGGAAGACAGATATCATTTGTTTCACTCATATGTGGAATTTGAAAATCTTAACAGAAGATCATGGGGGAAGGAAAGGGGAAAAATAGTTTCAAACAGAGATGGAGTCAATCCATAAAATACAGAGAACAAATTGAGGGTCAATGGGGGTCCTGGGTAAGAGGGGAAAATGAGTGATGGGCATTGAGAAGGGCACTTGTTGGGATGAGCACTGGGTGTTGTAGCACACTATACACACTGTATGTTAGCTAACTTGACAATAAGTTATATTTAAAAAATAAAGGAAAAAAACCCATGTACATTTGAGAATATGGTAAATGTTGAAATGGCTTCTTAACTGTGTGGGGAAAAAGGAAGATCAATATTTAGAGAACTTATTAAAAATTCAAAAAAATAATTTGGCAGTTCTCTTTTCCACCATTAACAAATACAAATTTCATAAGGATAAAAAACTAAACATTTAAAAATATTATAAAGGCACATTAGAAAATATAGAAGAATAACTATCCATAGAGTAGAAAATGTCTATCCATATATCTGTTTTATGACTGTATTTGTAAGTTACACATGTGACCAAATGAAACAAATGAAAAAAATCAATGACTTTTTAAAGGTTAAAAAAATATGCAAACTGAAATTGACTTACAATTCTAACTCTCCAGTAAATTGGAAAAAGCTTATCTCAAATGGGGTCACTAGATGAATTCTCAAGGACTCCCACTGATAAACTCCTATTCATTGCTCAAGTGGGGGACTACTGAAGCATACCACAGATAGCACAGGAACCAAAGAGAGAAAGAAGAGCTGACTGGCAAAGTGGGTCATTCCTTCACTGCCCCCTATCATTGTTATTACAAACATCATCCGCACTCTAGACTGGATTAGAGAGAAATTAGCTTACACTCCATTTCGTGAAAATTCATTCCTGCACATGCAGATTCATAAGCCATCATTGAGGAGGTGATGACCCTTTTTACCAACTATCCAATAACATTTTTGATTATTTATCTAGGTACCAGAGAGTTTTGGTTAGGCTGAACCATTGCAAAGAGATATGGCACCAGTTCTTATAGGTACTGATGGTTATGCGGAGAGGCAAGCAAAGATCCTTCTTGGTGGCTGCACAGCCTGCCTTCCCAAAGGCCTGAGCACTGACCATGACCATTCAGATACAGCCACAAACCCTGGAGGCCCAATCATGTGAAAAACAGGCACCTTCTCATTCCTCTTTTCTGTTTCTCCTATATCTTTGTTCTCTGTTCTTCATTCTTATACTGCACACAAAACTCCCTGAGAAGTGATTAACTTGGTCCAGCTAGCCACAATCCAAACATGGCATGCTCAGATTTGTCAGAGTTCTCAAAGCATACTGCATCAAATATTCCACTTCTAGAGCTTCACCTGCCCAATACAGTAGCCAGTAACCATGTGTGGCTATTTAAGTTTGTGTTTATTAAAAGTTAGTAAAATTAAAAATCCTGTCCCTTGCTTGCATTAGCCACATTTCAAGTGCCCAATAAGCACTTGTGGCTTGTGGCAGCATGTCAAACACAAATCCAGAACATACCCAATTCCACCATGGCAGGAAGTGCTACTGGCCAGTGCGGCGCTGGAAGTCATAGGTGTAGTAGCATATCTCAGGATGCAGGCACAGCAATGTGTGCAGCTAACCTCTATGGACTTACATCTAATCTCTGTGGACAGTGGTCAGAGCTACATGGCTGGAATGAAGTCAAGTTAAGTATGGCATTCACGTCCTATTTTCAATGCAGCAGAGACCAGAGGTGGAGGATCCCTGGATCCAGCAATGGCCTGCATCCTCTTGACTTCCTAGTGCCCTCAGATAGCTGTTTGCATTCTTGGTGCTTCCGTTTTTCTCATGAATAAGTGAAAAGACTTGATTTCCCACCCAGCTCCAAGCACAGCATGGAGAAGCCTAGTGACTCTTTCAGTGAGAGCAGCAAAATGATAATTTTTTGATACCTAAAATCAACATTTTGATCACTAGAGAACTCACAGGGAAAAAAGAACATGCTTACTGGCAAGTTTTGATGAGAAAGAAAGTACTGTGGTCCTTCATTAATAATTTTCCAAGTGAGTCCTTCTGAATCCATTTTAAAAATGTGTGTGTTCCTCACACCAGTCAGAGTGGCCAAAATGAACAAATCAAGAGACTATAGATGCTGGCAAAGGTGTGGAGAGACGGGCACCCTCCTACACTGTTGGTGGGAATGTAAACTGGTGCAGCCGCTCTGGAAAACAGTGTGGAGGTTCCTCAAAAAACTATCTATAGAACTCC
>NC_043703.1:78472306-78479680 GCF_006229205.1 Suricata suricatta | reverse complement strand
CATGGAAAGAGCCTAAATGTCCATCCCCTGATGAGTGGATCAAGAAGATGTGGTGTATATATACAATGGAGTACTACATGGCAATGAGAAAGAATGAAATCTGGCCATTTGTAGGAAAGTGGATGGACCTTGAGGGTGTCATGCATGTCAGGCAGAGAAGGACAGATACCATATGTTTGCACTCATAGGTCTAACAGGAAAACAGGAGAGACCTAATGGAGGACCAGGGGGAGGGGAAGAGGGAAAGAGAGTTGGGGGGAGAGAGAGGGACGCAAAACTTGAGAGACTATTGAATACTGAAAACGAACTGAGGGTTGAAGGGGAAGGGGGAGGGGGGAAAAGAGGTGGTGGTGATGGAGAAGGGCACTTGTGGGGAAGAGTACTGGGTGTTGTATGGAAACCAATTTGACAACAAACTACTTAAAACAAACAAACAAACAAAAATGTGTGTGTTAATGATTTACATTTCAAAAGAAACCTGTTCTTTGTACAAAATTCAGAGAGCATAAAGAATATTAAATGAAGAATCACAGATATTTCCCAATGTTAATACAGATGGAATCAACCATGCTCATATTATGACCCTGCACACTTGGGGCATGAACCTCAGTCAACACACATCCTTTCCCAACCCCATCAGTGGCAGTGCTCCAGTACACATGTATCATAATCTATTCAACCAGTTCTGCCAAGGGTGGAGATCTAAAATCTTTCCAGTTTATACTACCAAAAACTGTATTCATGTAAATATAATTTATCTTGGTGTACTTTTGTGAGTCTGCAAGATATAGTCTTAGACGAAGTATTGCTGAGTCAGAAGACATACATTTAAATTTTTGGCAGCAATTGCCAAATTATCTTCTCCTAAAACCTGGTCAATCAACATTTCTGCAAAGATGAAATGGAAGTGGCTTTTCCCCTTGACCTTACCTTTGGAGAGTGTTACCAAACTTTTCAGATCTTGCTTATAAATTAGGTATCTTTATTTGTTTGAATTTACAAATTTTTAATTGTCAGGTTGAGCACTTATCATATACTTATGGCCAAGTGTATTTATTTTTCTCTGAGATAAAATTCTTATTCACTATCACTTTTTCACTGGGGTTTTCATCCTTTCCTCTGAAAAAGCTCTTTGCATATTAAAAAAAAAAGAAGACAAGCATTGTTTATTTTGGACCAAAAGGCCTCAAGCTTAGTGGTTGTGCACAGTTAAGAAATGATGGAAATTTATATGCTTTGACCTATTTAGCCCACTTATGTGATTTTTTTTCTCCCAAAAGAAGTTGAGAACTATGTATCCATGGTTTGTGAAATAATGAAACCTTATTAATGAAAATTATATGCAACATGGAAAATGCTTCTGATATTGAATGAAATAAGAAATGCAAACTATCTACATGATAGCAGCCATGGAAAAATATGCATGCAAATGGCCTATGCAAATAGCCTCTTCCTGATAAGAGACAGGATATAACAAGAGACTCTTCTAATAATAAACATTAAACAAATCAGGAGATAAAATGTAGAGAGCTGAAGAAGTATAGAAGCTGAAGTGCACCTGTTAATCATGTGTTGTCTGATATACTGGCCTGTGCAAATGCTGCAAAGAACCTCCCTACCCCAGCCACATTTCCCAGCATCAGGCATTGGTGCACAACCTTGTGATATTTGTTATGGCTACCTCTGGGTTGTTGTTGTTATTTTTTAATGTTTATTTATTTTGAGAGAGATGGAGAGAGAATATGAGCAGGGGAGAGGCAGAAAGAGAGAGGGAGAGAGAGAATCCCAAGCAGGCTCCACACTATCAGTGCAGAGACTTATGGGGGGCTTGATTTCACAAACCATGAGATCATGAGCCAAAATCAAGAGTCAGATGCTTAGCCAGCTTCACTACTCCAGGCACTCCTTCTGCCATTTTTCAATCAAAGTTTTTTTTCCTCTTGAGTTGTATGAGCCCTTTATTTATTTTTGATATAAGCCCCTTATCAGATACATGATTCACAAATATTTTCTCTCACTCAGAAGGTTGCCTTTTCATTTTGTTGATGGTTTTCTTTGCTATGCGTAAGATTTTTAGTTTAATATAGCCCCACTTGTTTATTTTTGTTTTTATTGCTTTTGGTTTTGGTGTCAGATTCAAAAAGTTATTGCTAAGGAGCTTCCCTATGTTAGCTTACATTCAAGTCTTTAATCCATTTTGAGTTAACTTATGTTCATGGTGTAAGATAGTGGTCCAGGTTTATTTTTTGCATGTACCTGTTCAGTTTTTCCAATGCCATTTTTTACATTGACTGTCTTTCCCCCCCATTGCATATTCTTGGCTCCTTTGTCATAAGTTGATGATATATGTGTGAATTTGTTTCTGGGATCTCTATGTTTCCATTTTCTTCTGCCAATGCCATACTATTTTATTTTTTAATGTTTATTTATTTTTGGTAGATGGGGAGAACACAAAGTGAGCTAGGAAAACACAGAATCTGAAGTAGGCTCCAGGCTCTGAGCTGACGGCACAGGGTCCAACATGGGGCTCAAACAACAGTCCATGAGATCATAACCTGAACTGAAGTTGGTTGCCTAACAGACTGAGCCACCCAGGAGCCCCTACCATACTGTTTTAATTACTATAGCTTTGTAATAGAGTTTCAAATCAGTGAGTGTGATGCCTCCAGCTTTGTTCTTTTTTTATCAAGATTATTTTGGCTATTTGGGATCTTTGGTGGTTCCACATAAATTTTAGGATTGTTTATTATCTTTCTGTAAAAAATGCCATTAGCAATTTAATCAGAATTCCATTGAATCTGTCTGTATATTGCTTTGGGTAGTATGTACATTTTAACAATATTAATTCCTCCAATCCATGAGCATGTAGTATCTTTCCATGTAATGTCTTACAGTTTTCAACATCTTTCACCTTCTTGGTTGAATATTTCCCATTTTTGTTTAAATGCCATTGTAAATAGGACCCTTGTCTAAATTTCTCTTTCTGATAGGTTATTAGTGTATAAAAATGCAAGAGATTTTTGTGTATTGATTTTGTATCCTGCAACTTGATTGGATTTATTAATTCTAACAGTTATTTTATGGAGTCTTTAGGACTTTCTATATTTAATATCACATCATCTGAAAATAATGACAGTTTTACTTCTTTCTTTCTAATTTGGATGCTTTTATTTATTTTTCTTACCTAATCACTCTGGCTAAGACTCCCAGTACTATGTTGAATAAAAGTAGCAAAAGTGTGCATCATTGTCTTATTTCTGATCTCAGAAGAAAAGCCTTCAGCTTTTCACATTGAGTATAATATTAGCATGGTTTGTCATGTATAACCTTTATTGTGTTGAAGTATATTCCCTCTACACTTACTTTGTTGAGAGGGTTGTTTTCTCTTCTTATCATTAATGAATGTTGAATTCTGTTGACTGCTTTTTCTGCATCTATTGAAATGAGTATACGATTTGTAGCCTTTGTTTTGTTAATGTGGTGTATCATGTTGACTGATTTGCAGATGTTGAACCACCCTTGTATCCTTGGAATGAATCCCACTTGATCACGGTAAACATTCCTTTTAATGTAGTATTGAATTCAGTCTGTATGTTATACACTTGAAACTATATACCTTTGTATGTATGCTATACTTCAATAATAAAATTAAATGTTAAAAAATTTTAAATAGCAAATAAATGGGCTCTATGGGGATTTCTGTACAAAAAAATTATAGTTTCTGGTCCAATATGACAACATAAAATAACACTGAAGCTATATCCTCCAGGTACACCAAATGTACACCTATTTCTAGAGCAATTCCTGCTGAAGAAGAACTGAGGGATGACTGAACAGTTTCCGCAATGGAAGGTAGAGAGACTGCATAAAGAATGGCAAAATGATGGAGACAAAGTAATCCTCACCTCTGAAACTGAACTGCAATGGGAAGGGATAGTTCTGAGGGGCTCTAAGCAGATTTTTCTGCCCTGGGGCATAGAAAATAAACAACAACCTGCTGTTTAAAAGAAAAACTAGAGGGGCACTTGGGTGGCTCATTTGTTTGGGTGTCAAACTTCAGCTCAGGTCATGATCTTGCAGTTCGTGAGTTTGAGCCCCACATCAGGCTCTGTGCTGACAGCTCAGAGCCTGGAGCCTGCTTCTGATTCTGTGTCTCCCTCTGTCTCTGTTTCTCTTCTGCTCATGCTCTGTCTCTCTCAAAAATGAATAGATGTTTAAAAAAAATTCTCTCTCAACAAGATGATCACTCCAGCAGCACCTGGTGAGTGTTCCTGCCACCACTCCAACCCTGGGTAGGCCCCAGTCTCAGTGTCTGTGCCAGCTCCAGTGCTGGTTCCAGCTCCATCACTGGCTGCAGCCTCATCCTCAGACCGGTGGTTGCAGTGGTCACAACAGCAGCTTGGGACCAAATCCTGGACTTCAGTGCAGTAGCTGCCTGGTCCTATTCTTCCATGTCCCTTCCCTTGTGGCCATGTGGTTGGGCTGTCCCCAGTCATTTTGGCCTCCATCATGGACAGCTATGTGCAATGCAAGGAAGATGCTGCCTGAGTCAATTGGACCTTACTGGGAAGTGAAAGTCACTAACTGCTTTTTAGAGCTCCACAGTGAGTCAGAAGATGAGGTGGCTGTTGACATGGAATTCTCCAAGAACAAGTATAAATTACGCAGGAAAGTTCAAATGAGCTCATCTTGAGCTGGTATGCTTCAGGCTATTACATTACAGATGACTGTGCTGATCCATGAGTACTACACAGGGAGCCCGCAACTCCATTCACCTCACTGTAAACACCAGCCTCCATATTGGCTGCGTGAGCATCAAGGCCTATTTGATCTCTTTAATGGGCATCCCTGGGAAGACCATGAGGGTGATGTTCACACCTCTACCAGTGAAATATGTGTATTGTGACTAAATGCATTGAGTTGAGCTGAAAGACTTGTTTTAGCCCCAACCAGGTGATCAGTCTCACAGGCGACTTTCAGCAAGTAGGAGGGACATCAGCTTGCATATAAGATGCCCTGAGCACAGTGTTGCAGTATGCAGAGGATGTGCTGTTGGGAAAGGTGTCAGCTGACAATACCGTACTGCTTCTTTTTTTAAATAAAAACAATTTTATTGTGTATTTATTATTGAAGGACAGTGTGGTAGGGTCCCCACCCTAAGGAAAGAAAAAAAAAAGTATCTTAAGGCAACCTTGCTATTCACATATATGACAACATCCTTCACAACCCTGTAACATGAGACCACTTTAATCAGACTGCATGTTTGTGTGTTAGCATATATGGGAGACAAAGAAGTAAAAGATATATAAAAAACCACACCACGTGGTGTTCAGGGCTCAGTTCTTTGGGTCATGACTCTGCGAGAATCCTGCTACATTACATGGGGGCTCATATGGGATTTGGAGACTGTTTCCACCTCCTTTGCCACCGGGGATGCAAACTCAGGGCACCAGGGGAGGCAGCTCACTCGGCACCAGTGGACCCCTTGATCTGCAGGAGGCTAGCCCTCCTGATGTGCTCGGGTAAAGACCTTGAGTTCAGTAGTGGAACTGGTGAGGCCCAGGAGCCAGCATAGGGAGCACCTGTCAGACTGGTAAGAACCCAGGTTCATTTTGGTAGACCTGCCTGTAATAGGCAGAAGGGGAGCCTGATCACCTCCCGGAGTTGCACTAGTAATTTCCACAAGGGCAGAGGAACAAAGCTGCAACTCTAAGGTATTGGGAACTGGGTGATGGGTGGCAGGTTGGAGTCACCATGTAACTGTGTATGGAGACTTGTCTCTCATTCATTTTCTGAGTCAATGACTATAAAAATTAGAGCCAACTGTCTCTGGTTATTCTACCTCAGAGTAGGGACTTTAAGGAATATTCCCCAGCAGCTGCCAAAACTCCTTTTGTTTCAGGGAAATACCTGGTCTTCTCTGGACTGACATGGACTGCCCAATTCCACTGGAGGAAAGCAAAACAAAAGAAACCTGATGTTTGCTCTTCTGTCTAAGCTGACAAATTTTAAAACTGGGAATTCTCAGGGTGCCTGGGTGGCTCAGTCGGTTAAGCATCCAACTTCAGCTCAGGTCATTATCTCATAGTCTATGGGTTGGAGCCCCATGTCGGACTCTGTGCTGATAGCTTAGAGCCTGGAGCCTGCTCAGATTCTGTGTTTCCCTCTCACTCTCTGCCCCTCCCCCGCTCACTCTCTGCTGTGTCTCTAAAATAAAATAAAGACATTAAAAAAATTTTTATTGGAATTCTCTTTCTCTGCTTTTTGCTCCTCTTTTGCCCTCCCTTCCTCCACTCCTTTTCTGCACCACCTGGGGGGGGCGTGGCCTGCATAACTGACTCCTCAATACGTCAGACACCATCAGCTCTCCTTCCTACTCTAGAAGTTGAGGAACAAATACCATCAAAGTCAGATTTCCCCACCAACTTTACAGGTAAAAATTAACCCTGGGGAACAAAGTGTCTTATTTGGACTAAAGTAAAATGTATTCAGTGCTTAAATTAACCTGTTTGTTGCTTTGAGATCAGCGATGTTTATCAACATTACAAAACAAACAAACCCAAATGTGTATTCTACCTAGATTTGCTGAAGGTCAAATAAGCTCATGTTATCTCAAGTTTTACTTGCATGATAAATTGAGATTGAACTCATGGTTATCTAAAGAGATAAGAAACTAAAGCACTAATTACTTAGATGTAGGTTTGTGCTTTTGACTTGTTGCAACAAAACTAAGGATATTTGAGGCTGTTGAAAAACATGCTGTGTGCTTAATGGATCATAAGTTTGCCATTAAAAAGATTCTGATATAACATATAGTTTATAACTCATTACTACTTAGATTTCATTGGAGACTAAGGTTTCTTTTCTTTTTTTTTTTCATAATATTTTATTGTCAAATTGTTTTCCATACAACACCCAGGGCTCTTCCCCTTAAGTGCCCTCCACCATCACCACCACCTCTTTTCCCCCCTCCCCCTTCCCCTTCAACTCTCAGTTCATTTTCAGCATTCAATAATCTCTCAAATTTTACATCCCTCTCTCTCCCCAACCCTCTCTCCCTCCTCTGCTCTTCCGTGTTCTCCATTAGGTCTCTCCTGTTTTCCTGTTAGACCTATGAGTGCAAACATATGGTTTCTGTCCTTCTCTGCCTGGCTTACTTCGCTCAGCAAGACACACTCAAGGTCCATCCACTTTCCTACAAAGGGCCATATGTCATTCCCTCTCATTGCCATGTAGTACTCCATCGTGAATATATACCACATCTTCTTGATCCATTCGTCAGGTGATGGACATTTAGGCTCTTTCCATGTTTTGGCTATTGTTGACATTGCTGCTATGAACATTGGGGTACATGTGCTCCTATGCATCAGCATT
>NC_043703.1:78470761-78472206 GCF_006229205.1 Suricata suricatta | reverse complement strand
ATCTTTATTATTTCTTTTCTTCTGCTGGGTTTGGGGTGCTCTTGCTGCTTCCTTTCTAGTTCCAGTAGGTTCTCTGTTAATTTTTGAATTTGCGCTCTTTCCAGTTTGTTGAGATTGGCCTGGATTGCAATATACTTTCCTCTTAGGACTGCCTTGGCTGTGTCCCAGAGATTTTGGATTGTTGTGTTTTCGTTTTCATTGGTTTCCATATATTTTTTAATTTCTTCTCTGATTGCCTGATTAACGCAGTCATTCTTTAGTAGGGTGGTTTTTAACCTCAACATTTTTGGAGGTTTTCCAGACTTTTTCCTGTGGTTCATTTCAAGTTTCATAGCATTGTGATCTGGAAGTGTGCATGGTATGATCTCTATTTGTTTATACTTATGGAGGTCTGCTTTATGTCCCAGTATGTGGTCTATCTTGGAGAATGTGCCATGTGCACTTGAAAAGAAGGTGAATTTCCTATCTTTAGTATGCAGAGTTCTAAATATATCTATCAGATCCATCTGTTCCAATGTGTCGTTCAGGTCCATAGTTTCTTTGGTGATTTTCTGTCTGGTTGATCTATCCATTGCTGTCAGTGGCATAGTAAAGTCCCCTGCAATTAGCACATTTTTGTCAATAAGATTGTTTCTTTCTGTGATTAGTTGTTTTATGTATTTGGGTGCTCCCGAGTTAGGCGCATAGATATTTATAATTGTTAGCTCTTCCTGATGGAGAGATCCTGTAATTATTATGTAATGTCCTTCTTCATCTTTTGTTACTGCCTTTACTTTAAAGTCCAGTTTGTTTAGACAAACATACTTAGGTATGGCTACTCAGGCTTTCTTTTGGCTTCCAGTCACATGACAGCTATTTCTCCATCCCTTGACTTTCAACTTGAAGGTATCTTCCAGTCGAAAATGAGTCTCTTGTAGACAGCAAATAGATGGATTTTGTATTTTTATCCATTCTGCTACCCTGTGTCATTTGTTTGGAGCATTCAGTCCATTTACATTCAGTGTTATTATTGACAAATGTGGGTTTATAGTCATTGTGTTCTCCGTAGAATTCATGTTTCTAGTGGTGTCTCTGGCACTTTGTATTCTTTGCAACATTTCCCTCATAGAGTCCCTCTTATGATTTCCTGTAGGGCTGGTTTGGTGGTCATGTATTCTCTCAATTTTTGTTTATTTGGAAACACTTTTATCTCTCCTATTTTGAATGACAGGCTTGTTGGATAATGGATTCTTGGCTGCATGTTTTTTCTGTTCATCACATTGATGATTTCCTGCCATTCCTTCCTGGCCTGCCAAGTTTCATTAGATAGGTCTGTAACCACTCTGATAGGTTTCCCTTTGTATGTGAGGGCCCTTTTCTCCCTAGCTGCTTTCAGAATTCTCTCTTTATCATTATATTTTGCCAGTTTCACTATGACATGTCGTGCTGAAGGTCAATTCAAATTA
>NC_043703.1:78375188-78470661 GCF_006229205.1 Suricata suricatta | reverse complement strand
ATTCAAATTATGTCTTAAGGGGGTTCTTTGTGCCTCTTGAATCTGAATGTCTATTTCTTTTCCCAGATTTGGGAAATTCTCAGTTATAATTTGGTCTAGTATCCCTTCGGGACCTTTCTCTCTGTCTTTCTCTTCAAGAATTCCTATGATATGGATGTTATTTCGTTTGATTATATCACTCAGATCTCGAAGTCTCCTTTCCTGCTCCTGGATTAATTTCTCTTTTTTTTTTTTTTTCCAGCTTCCTCTTTTGCTATAACTGTGTCTTCTAATTCACCTATTCTTCTCTCTGTCTCTTCAATCCATGAGATGGCTGCCTTCATTTTGTTATTCACCTCATTTATAGCCTTTTTTAAAACTCATCACACCTATTTTCAAAGTGCCTAGTCATTGTCTCAGTTGATTCTTTGTTGCTTTTTTCAACTCCAGCCATTAATTTTATGACAAGTTTTTAAAATTCTTGAGCTGGTATGTTGTCTAGATCTGCCTTGAGCTGTTCTGTGGCTGTGACTTCTTCCTGGAGGTTCTTCAAGGGAGAGTTCCTTCGTTTTATCATTTTTGCTAGTTTTCTGTCTCTTGTCAGCTTTAAAAAGCTCGTTGTGCTCTCTGCACCTGTTAATATTGCTCTGTTAAAGGAGGCTTATTGACTGTCCTGGGCCTGTCGTTTCAGGGAATATTCTTTTAATGGTGTCTCTCAGTTTCTCTTGTTGTGCCTTTGAATATTTTATTTCCCTACTCAGCAATATTTGGGACTCACCATCATGCACACTTTGGCTTGTTTCTTGGTGTAGACCTAAGAAGGAAAACAGACAGACAAACACAGCGGGAGCAGAAGCACACAAACCCACAGGCAAATCAAATAAACAAACACATTAAAAGGGGGAAAGAAAAGAAAGAATATGGAGAGGAAAGAGACGAAAAGAAGAGAAGAAAAAAAATAAAAGTGTTCAATAAAGAGACAACAAAGGGCAATGGACAGTCTAAAAGTGTATGACCAGTTGAGGGGAGAGGTAAGGATGAGATACAGGAGAATATATCGGGATTGCAAGAAGGTAAAAAAAAGGGAGAAAGGAGAAAGGAAAATAAGGAATAAAAATTTTTAAAAAATGTAAGTAAGAAAGGTATCCATAATAAAAATAAGTACAAAAAAAAAAAGAAATAAAGAAAAAGGAAAAAAAAAAGCAGCAACTCCCCCTCATGGATAGGCTTAGTTTGGTGTGGTAGGTCTAGGAGGCTGCTCTCAGAGGCTCCGCCTTGGTGTCTGCAGAGAGTAGAATGGCTGCATGCCAAGTTCCACTGGAACTATACCTTGTAGGCCACTCTAATGAGTCCAATTTCCTTGTGCTGCAGTTGAGCCAAGTTGTATTTTCCAGGCCCGCCTCGGTTCAAAGTTCTAGTCCATGCAGTTTTATGCTACCACAGATGAGATGAACTTGCTTTGGTGGCTGGCTTCTTAGGGGGAGGGATCAATTTGTCTTGGCTGAGGCAGGGATTTCAGCTGTCCCTGCCTGAGGCGACGTGTACTGCCTGAGGTGAGGCGTGCAGCAGGAGGAGAAGTGTACCGGGTCACAGACACAACTGTGGATGCCCAGCCCCCAGCCGGGATCGCAATCGCGTTGGGTGAGGGATGAGTTTCTCTTGGCACCAGCTGGGATTCGCGCTGCTGCTGCCCTAGGTGCCGGGCGCAGCCAGAAATGAGCTAGGAGCTCCTGCAGCCTGAGTACATGCCCAGGCCTCCACTGCTGCCAAATCCCTGCTTGGATCGCATAGGAGTGGGGGTATTTTTTCCATGTTGGCACCCAGGATTTGGAATTAGTGCGGCCAATGCTGGGGGTGAGATGCGCCGTGGAAATGAGGTGCGTGCTCCCACTCCCAAAACTGAGGTCGAAGTGAGCGCCCCTGGCACCACCCAGTCGCTGACTCCCTGCTGAGATGGCTCAGGGCTGAAAGCTGTTCTTTCCCTTGCACCACCTGGGTTATATATGGAGTGAGAGTTTCTCTCTCCAAGCACAGTTAAACGTTCTTTATCTCTTCCCCAGAGACAGTACTATGAGTGTGTTCAGTTTCTCTGTCTCTTCCCTTTGTCTCTCGGGCTCCACTCACTTGCCTTGTGTTGGGCTGGGGCTCCCACCTCCCCTGCCCGTCTCAGGCTGGCCCGTTTTCCAATCTCCCCAGTCTGCACTCACTCACTCAGGTATCTTTGAGGTTGTCTTCTTTCTGGATTCCGTATTTTCTCCTTCCACTCTTGCAGATTCGAGTAATGTCCTTCTCAGTTCAATGGCTGGGGCAGAGGGAGTTTACAGAGCTCCAATCTTCACCGCCATCTTGAAGCATCCGAGACAGTTATTATTTCTTTAAATAAATGTTCTGCTTCCTTCTCCCTGTCTTCTCCTTCTGGAGTCTCAATTATTCAAATGTTTGCCTTTTTGATTGAGTCTCATTGATCACATAGGGTTTTTTTTTTCTCATTCTTGTTCTCTTTTAAAAGTTTTTATTCATTTTGAGAGAGAGCAAGAGAGAGAAAGAGCAAAGAGAGGAGAGAGAGAGAGGGAGAATGAGAGAGAGAATGAACAGGGGAGCAGCAAAGAAGAAGGGAGAGAGAGAGAGAGAGAATCCCAATCAACCCCTGCACTGTAAGGGCAGAACCTGATGAGGATCTCAAGCTTATGAACCATGAGAACATGACCTGAGCCAAAATCAAGAGTTGGACACTTAACTGACTGTGTCATCCAGGCACCCCTCATTCTTATTCTTTTCTATTCTTTCCCTTCTGAGTGTGCTATTTCACAATTTCTTCTTTTAAGTCACTTATTATATCTTCCATTTGCTCTACTCTACCTCAGAAGCTATCTACTGTATTCTTCATTTCATTCATTGAATTTTTCAGCTTCAGAATTTCAGTTTGTTTTTTTAATGGTTATTTAATCTCTTTTGTAAAGAGTTTATTTTGTTCATGTATCTTTTTCCTAATCTCATTGTGCTGTTTTTTCTTTTTTTAGGTTAATCATTTAATGTGTTAACATTTTCACTTATAAACATAACAATTTGTATATACAAGAAAAAATAGGTTCTGTGGACACAAGAGAATATGAGAGGGAAGCAATCAGAAAATCAATTCCATGAGGGAAGACATGGAACTGCATTTCATGCCTGTGTCTTCATAAAGTTGGGAAGATGAAAGAAAAATGAAACAGGATCGTAACTGATGTAGAAAAAAACTTGGGCCATTTGTCTCAACTGTAGAAACTTCTTCTTATGGTCCAGGTCTTGGGTCCTGCTGTGGCCTGTTTCAGGATTATCATCTCAAACACAGCCACTGGTCTTTCCTTTCTCTTTACTATCTAAGACCCTGAAGTTCACTCCAGTAACTAAAAAAAAAAAAAAAAATCAACTTTGCATGTGTCCAATGTCGGTGGCCAACTTCTTCCACACATGAAAGTGAAATGCTTACTCACACCTGAACAAGCTTTTTCCACTTTATCTAACTTCTTGATTTAGGATTACCTAAACTGAGGTGATCACAAAACTGGTATCTACAGAAATTGGACTAAAGAAAGGAAATTTCTCAACCCATCTTTATTATACCTATTATGCATTTCCTATCAGCATCAAGTCACTGGCAACACTGAATTTCCAGGTTCATCTATGTCTGTCCAATAGGGCTGACCAACAGAATGCACACACATGTTCCCAAGTTTTAGTTCACACGTCCCCCTTCCTTCAGAGGGGAACTCTGTTTCCCAGGCATTTCAGTGACATAACTCAGTACTCTGTGGTTCCAGTAACTCCAAGTTCGAAATTAATACCCCAATGCCACATTAAAAACTATTTAATATTTTTTTAGTAAAGCATACAGCTCTAATAATGACTATCATATAAAAGAAGCAATTCTTACTACACAGGATATAAAATCATAAAAGTAACATTTCTTTTCACCATCAAAACCAACTTTGTCACACATCACATCTGGCAATTTTCCACCATCTCAAATATCCAAAGGGATGATAGTCAAGTGCACCTCCTTTCAACTAGAAATAGACTCTATAGTGTCAGTAAGTTCAGCAGAACTTCCCAGGAAAACAGACCTGACTATGGTCACCATAAAGGTCATTTGGCAAAAGGTTTGATATGGAGATCTATTTAAGTCTGCTCAGGGATGGAGCAAGTTGACCTATGAAACAAGTTATATATGTCACTGGCCACAGATAATAAAAACAGAATTTGTGTATTTTGGAGTGCCAGGACAGGAACTGTTACTGTGCTAAGCTGCCTTCGTAGAAGTACATTTTTTAAAGCAGAAGACTGGACTAATTATGGGCTTTAAATTTTTACATAAAGAAATAATAGAAGTGCAGGATTATGGGTTTTCCTGAGTTTCACACATAACTAGGACTCAAAATTACATGGTTTAAGGTTTTATATCAGGAATAAAAACAAAGCCGGTGTCCTGGTTAAGTTGAGCAACATCTTAACAGAAGGTCATTCATGTCCTTAGGCATCATTTCCCATCTATCATCTGAGTCTCTCTCACAGCCATGGTCCCAAGAGCTCCTACTATGCCACCACCAGGGCTCTCCAAACCTCAGTGCTTGGGGAAGAGTCATAGTGCTCCAGTCCTGCATAAAACAGGTCTCCAGAAGGACAGAAGAGAGGAAAAGAGCATCCTCTGCACAGTGCAATCCCTGGAGGCCTGACACAGTAACATTGTAATTAGGGCTCTCATTCTATTTCCTTACCATTCTTTCAATATCACTTTCTCAATAAGTAGAAAAATAAGTTATAAGTAAGCTAATGTGGCAATAAAAATACTCAAAACAGACACTAAAACATAAGGTCATCTCTGAATAAAGCATATCTAGCTTCACATACCTGAAACTGTTTTACCTTCTTCAAGTTTTAAAGATAAAACTTTGAGACTCAAGTCAATTCCTAATGTGGGATATTTTCCAAGGATCACTATCAAAGAATAAAATGAACAAGCATCATTTTAAGGGAGGGAAGGGAGGGGAGCTGACCATTTCCCACCATCCTAAGCAGTCAGCCTTGCTGGCCCAAGAGGTCCTGGGGAGACCACCGCACTGCCTCAGGGAAGTTCTTGATTGCTTACCAGCTGACAACTCCTGAGGTTACATGCAGCCAGCTCTGATCTGAGGCTTCAAAGTTCAATGTTAAACATAAAGAAGCTGCAGTCCTTTTTGCCATGTCACTCATACATCACCATATATTAACAGAACACTAAATTATCCCTTAAGCATTATACTTAACTCTGAAAAGAAAATGCCATTCTAAACAGGTATGTTCCAAGAGTTTTAGAAAGAGTTCCTAGAATGAGCCAGTGCCCCAGAGAGTCCATGTTTTAGCTAAACATAAGTCAGAAGTCTTCTCTACAGTACGTGTATGGATTATTTATAACTATGATGTCATCACTTTCAAAAGAGCAATTAAAACTATTATTAAAAACATTTATCACCAACATATATGCCCTGCAAATTATATTATTGCACACAGGGTATCAGAAGCTATGCAAGTCCAGATCTGAAAGACTCTAGAAGAACCAGAACAGAGACCCTAAGGCCATGCCGGTGGCTGCCCCGGCCAGCAGACCCAGTGCCAGATCACTGTCGCTGTCTCAACACTACTCCTGAATGATGACTTGGTTGGCAGGTTATTGTCCATAAAGTCCTGCATATGGGTATTGGTAGGATACAGCATAAGCCTGCCCATTCACAGCACAGACAACTTGAGTTCCTGGAAACTATGCACCACCATAGCTATATGCCTTAAAAGTTGGTGCCCCATAGATTGTGTAAGGAGGAGAAGAATCCATGGCTGTCTCATCATACAAGACTTCTAAGCCAACATAAGATATGTTTGTCCTGGAATCCTAGAGTGTAAATTTCTAGGCCGAACAATCATCTGTGCTTTCTGCACAAAGACACATAGTTTTCCCATCTCAGCAAACAATCTACAGCATACCATCTTTTGGCTTCCCATCTGAAGGCTGAATATCCTGACACTTGGTCCCCATGCAGATGTTGAGGCAGTCCAATGGCATGTGGACCTCACCCTCAACACTCTGTCAAGTTTAGTCATCATAATTGATCAGGTGACCGACTGGCCACAGGTCAAATTCTTCTCCCAGTGTTTCAAAATAGTACTCTGTCACAGCAACCATCTACTTTCACAAACACCATCTTTCCCCTGTGAACTATTGGGCGCAGCCACAGAGCATCGACACATGGCTGGGCCATTGAGATTTCTAAATTTTCTTATAGCCTGTTGAATTTCTTCAATAAGCTATTTTTAATTCTTTATTAGCTAGATTTCTAATGAAGTGTCTTTGAGCTCAATTGGTAGAAAATTATTGGTATATTTTGGCAATAGCATGCATTCTAGATTTTTAAAATTCATTGTATTTCTGCATGGCTGCTTTTACATTTGAAACATCTTTACAGATGGGGTACTGTTCCTTGGTGTTTCTTCTCTGGCGTTTCCTAGGCTTATTATGGATAAACCTGATCCACTTCTTTGGCCCTCTCTTGTGGCCAAATCCTTAACTTTTGTGTTTTTTCTTCTTTCTGTAATTCATCAAGCTGGCTGCAGGAAACCTTTCTCTTGTTTTCCAGGAGGTGGCACTATATCTCCAGTTTCTGGTTTTTACCTTGCCCACAGGTCCATTTTTTTAAGAGCAATCCAATTACCCAACCTATTTTCACTGCCACACTTAGGAGGGCATACAACCAAATGATGTATGAGACCAAAGGGGGTTGGTGATGTGGATTTAGCACTCAGGGCATTGAGGGGGGGTGGGTGTGGACTTGCAGGAGAGATTCTCTAGTGCAGTTTTCCTGTGTAGGACTTTCAGCTGAAGTTCTGAAGCAGATAGCAGGAACCAAGTTCCTTTAATGCTGTGACTTCGCCTGGAATTTCTTTAGAGGAGAGTTGTTTCATTTTGTCATTTTGGCTAACTTTCTGTCTCTTGTCAGTTTTAAAAGCTCGTTATGCACTGTGCACCTGTTAGTATTGTTCTATTAACGGAGGCTCCTTGACTGTCCAGGCCCTGTCATTTCAGGAAGTGTGTTTTTAATGGTGTCTCTCAGTTACTCTTGTTGTGCCTTTGATTATTTTATTTCTCTGCTCAGTGATATTTGGGACTCTCCAGCATGTGTACTTTGGCTTGTTTCTCGAGGTGGCCCTGAAAAGGAAAACAGACAAACACACAGGGAACGAAAGCATGCAAACTCACAGAAAAATCAAACAAACAAGCAAACCAAAAGGGGAGAAATAGAAAAGAAAAGGAAAGGAAAGGAAAGAAATGAAAAGAAGGGGGAAAAAACGGGGGGGGGGTGGGCATGCGGGGACAGAGACAACAAAAGCCTATGGACAGTCTAAAGGGTATAACCAGCTTACTGGAGAGATAAAAATGAGATAAGGGAAAATATATCTGGAAGGCGAGAGAAAAAGAAGAAGAAAAGAAAAGGGGGGGGGGGAAGCCCCCCCCAGCATGGATGGGCATGCTTTGGTATAGGTAGGTCTGGGGGGCTGTTCTCTAAGGCTCCACCTTAGTGGTTGCGAGGAGAAGAATGGCGGCGCCTCAAGCTCTGCTCGAACCAAAGGTTGCAAACTGTTCTTTTTAGTCCAATCTCCCAGTGCCAAGGGCGATCCAAAATGGACTTTGCAATCTCTGCTTTGCTTCCGAATTCTAGTCCATGCACTTCAATGCTACCACGGAGATGAGATGCGCTCCCTGTGGTAGCCGCCTCCCAGCCGGGGTGGAGCAAGGGGAGGGGCTGGGTCTGTCTCTCCAGGTGCCAGTGCCACCCAGAGAGAAGATGCATTCAGGCTCACAGTCAGCCTTCCAGCTGCGGTAGAGTAGGAGAAGGGGCAGGGGCTGCCTCTCCAGGCTCCTCCTGGAATGGGCGCTGCCACTGCAGGGGAGCCCAAGAAACGATTCACCAGCTAAATGGGACAGATTCCTCTCCTCGCTCCCAGCGGTTATATTTGGAGTGACAGCATCTCTCTCAGTCCGGGGCGAGTTCTTAATCTCTTCTCTAGGAGCTCTTCCATGAGCGATTTAGTCTCTCTCTTCTCCTTTTCTCTTCAGTGCACTACGCACGCACTCTCCCTGTGTTGGGCTGGGGCTCCCTCCCCTCTGCACCTCAGGGCCCAGCCCTTTTTTTGAATTTCCTCAGTTCGCACTCACTTATTCAGGCATCTTTGGGGTTGTCTTCTTTCTGGAGTCTGTATGTTCTTTGCCCACTCTTCCATATCAGAGTATAGTCCCTTCAGTCTTTCTCAGTTTAATACATGCGGGTAGACAAAGACGACAGTGTTCCCTACTTCTCCATCTTGCCCCCTTCTCCAGTTCTTAAACTGCCCTTTGAGCTCAGCAGTTTGTACAGGGAGCCTCAGAGCCTGCCTGTGGGGCAAGCTGGAGAGAAAAGGGGCCCCTGGATGCCCACCCCCCCACTTTTCTTTAAGACAACCAGAGCTGTTCCACTCCTATCTACTCTGTTTGCTGGGCGCTTGTGTAAAATTGAAAAATAAACTTCTGCAGTTAACAGAGACATTGGGCTGGGGAACCTCTCATTTCTTCACTCTTTCTTAAGGATTTATGAGGTACTCACTACTTGCCAGGCAATGTGCTAAACAACAGGGACACAGAGGAAGAGAGATCAACCAGGTCATTGCTCTCATGGCCTTAGAGTCCACTGAGGAGAGACCAACAATCTGTGAACCAACAAGATAAACACCAATGGTACTTAGCATAAGCAAGAGAATTAAAACAAGGCAGTGTGGTTAATCAGATAGACAAGAAGGAAGAAACACTTCAGCAGAAATCTTAAATGGTTCCTAAGTGTGTGAGGAACAGAAAGATGGCCTTGTGACTGGGCACAGGGATGAGGGAAAGTCATACAACTGAGATGGGATGAGGGGTATGTCCTGTGCATGGGTGGCTCTGAGTCCCTCTAAAATATTATAGCTTTTTATAAATCAGCAATTACAGTCAACATCACATCTACCAAGAATACTGACCTCACAACACCTTAGACTTGAGGCACATCCTCCAAGACCAAACCCAAGCTTCAGACACCCAGTTACTATTGTCCCTATCCCTTGGAGGGGCCAGCTCTGGGTAAACAAAGAGGTATCATCATCCACATCTGGGTGGTTCCTTGGGGCCATGAGAACCACCGTGGGAAGAGGGCTGAGTCACCATGGACTTTGGCCAACATAGACTGGCTTCTATCACTTATATGGTGGGCCACCTCAAGCAAGTCACTCTTCCTACTGCATCCATAAAGATTCCACCTCTCACAGAGCTCCTGAAAAAAGTAAATGTAAGCTGGCCCCACAGTAAGGCCACATGGTTCTAACTGGTTTATGATGATGGGGTTTGAAATTGCTACCTGAGGACTAGTCTCATAGTTTTAAAGCTAAGCCCTAAGAACATGTGCCAGGATGTTTACTCCACTGCCCTTTGTCTGATGCCAGACAAACTGTGAGTGCACAATAAATTAAAACATAGATTAGTAATGATGCTGAGCATGTCTGCTCAGGCACTGCTCTGAAGATGCCTGAGACCCGGTTAGCTCTCCCACAATCCCAGGAAATACGTTATCTTGTCACTTCAGTTTTAAAGATGAGGAAATTGAGACAGAAAAATAAGTTATATTCAGGATGCTGCAACTAAGTCTCATGAGTGCATCAGAACCTGGCTATCTGACTCTTCTCAGCTGCCATATGGAAGGACAGGAGAGCTGGTCAAAGAACACATCCCTCCTGTCTTCCTCTGATGCACTCAGGGATGGCACGTTTCCCAGGGGACCTTGGTGTAGGGTGTACTGGGTCTGATCCAAGGCAGCTACAGAGACCAGGTTACAGAAATGTAGGTCACATGTTCCAGCCTAGACAGCTCAGGATCTGACACACTATCTGGACCCAGCCTTTCCCTATCACTGCTCCAGCATGCTGCAGCGTGGACTCTGGATGGCTCTGGCCCCTCTGCTAGGTGCTCTCAGTGCAGGTGGGTCAATAGCAAGATCAGTGAAACAATAGCCATGGCTTCTGGATTCATGTTGTGTATTGGGACCTGTGGCCTCTACTTGCATTCCTTGTTAGATCTCTTGTCAACTCTGCATACATACAACTAACCCTTGCTTTTCAAATGAGGACACTGGGGTTCAGAAAGAGTAAATTACTTGGCCAAGGGCATGCTGTCTGTAAATGTCAGGGCCAGATATGAACCCAGCCCGTGGCCTTCATCACTGCTGGGTCAGTGCCCTAAAGGAAGGGTGGGGGGAACACTGCTGGCCCCCCTCTTCTGGGTTTTTCTAACCTGCACTCATGTGTGTGTATGTGCATGTGTGTATATATGTGTGTGTGTCCCCTCCCTCCATCTGCATGTTTTCACTCTCTTCCTTACCCAAGTGAGGCTGTCTTCTGTGCACAGCCTTTCCCTCCAAGTTCTCAATGATCACTCCCTTTCTTCTCCCCTTATCCTTGTACTCTTCCCCTTCTCTTGGCCCCGGAATCACATACATCCTGAGTGGTTTTCTATGCCCTAGTGGGTATTAATGTTCCTATCTGGGTTGTCTGCCTCTCTGGACTTCATGTAAAGCAAATACTTGTAGTTGGCTTTATCAAATGAAAATTATATATATCTTATATAATCTTATAACATACCTATAGCATATATAAAGATATCCATTTATATATTTGTTTAATATATATTTAATAAATAAATCATACATGTAATCTTTTTCATTTATTGTTCACAATTTTCTGAGGTAGGTTTCAAGCCCCAATAAGACATGATAAAACTAAACAGAGGTAGTGGGTGGAAAAGCTGGGATCTGAGCCAAGTCTGTCTGTTACCAAAGTCTGTGGGTTTCCTTGAGAACCAGAAGCTTCTTGGGGTTGCCCATAAGGATAGTTTTGAGGTAAAGCTCATACAGCTCTTCCTTGGGTCTTCAGTGTGGTAGTTTTGGGGGATGGGGGGTGGAGTACCAGCACTAAGGAAGGGCTGCATATCAGGCCTTATGAACTACAATGGGGGCCCAGATAGGAGCCCTGCCCTGGCCAGTCATATGATCTCTCTGAGTCCCCACTTCCCCACATGTAAATTGAGAGGGTTGACTAGATGAAATGTCACCTCTACTATCTTATGATGCTGGCTTCAGGGCACTTCAAGTGCCTGAAATTCTAGAAGGTGAGGGTGACAGAAATCCCATTAGGCTTCATCAAAGCATCAGATTTCTGAGGACTTGGGCTGGGTGGGGGGCTCTCAGCCAACATGTGGCTTTGTTACATTTGTGCATTTCTCTTTCTATGTCTCAGGCTAGCCATGTGTCCAAAAGAGCCATCATCCTCAGTACCAGCCATCACATCCCATGTCCTCAATGAAGACCTGTTTGTTATGACAGTTTGTCAGTAATTGCAGGTTTTTGCTGAAGTAACATCATCACAGAAGTTGCAGAGCAGAAAGGCTCTCTAGAGGCAGAAGGGGAACAATGCCCTCACACTAAGCCTGTTGCTCTTCTCTTTTGCTTTTCACAGGGATGGCTGGCCTCTGTTGCCCCAGTGGGGCCCCCTGCTACCTCCAGTGCCTAATAGCCTGCCTGTCAGGCCAGCACTTCATGGCTGGGAGATGCCTGAAGTATTCCAAGGGCCTTCAGTAAGGAGCAGACACACTTGTTTCCCAGGAAGAGAGGAAGAAAAGGGCAGAAAGGACAAAGCAGCAGGGCGAGGGGTTGGAAAGACAAGGGCCACCTGCTCTCCAGAAGAAAGTGGTCCTGTACAGGTCCCTTCTGTGGTTGTCCTGAGTGTGATGAGCTCCCAGGGGAATGAGCCCAGGAACTCGGCAATTAATCCCCCAGTGTCTGCCCGGGACACAATCCCTGGACTTCTGACCTCAGTCAAAGCCAAGGTGCAGGATAGGTGCCAGAAGACCTGGGCTCTAGACAAGCACTGTTTCTCACCTGCTGTATGAACTGGCGAATCCTCACTTGGGAGGTGGGGCTGGCCATCACACGATCTGCTCTTCCCACATTCACTGTTAGCAGCTCTGGCTGCTTGCAGCTTCTCCTCAGACCACATGTCAGCAGACCCAAACATACCCAGGCCAGGTGTGAAGGGCCTCAATGACATCTCTGCTGCCATTGAGGTCCAACTGCTCCCTGGCTCCCAGGCCTGCAGAGACTCTCCTCAGTTCCTCTTCTTCCTTTGGCTTTTGCAGCTACCTTGGTGTCAGGACAGCTCAGCAGCCATGCTCCACCAGAATCTGCAGCTGGTTCCCACAACTCAGAGAAAGCAAAGACTGCCAGGTGACCCAGGGGGAAAAGGAACACTTTTGTCTCAACCAGCCTTGTGGGAGGGGGCATTGTGGTTATCAAGAAGCCCCTAGAAGAGGCTAAATTTCTCAGGATCAAGAACAAACATGTCAAAAGTAAGGTGGTGATGTTCTTCTTGGGGAGACAGCCAACACTCCTTGCTCACTTCTGACCCAGAGCCCAGGGACTTGCCCAGCCAGTTCAACACAATAACAAGTATAACACACTTCTGTGGGGATTAAATGAGTTGATAACATTGATGTGCTGGGAGATTCAGAGTCACTGCTCCCATGTGACATGTATTAAGATAGAAACTAAGGAGCTGTGGCACAAGTGCCCACATCAGCCACATTGTGACTCTGTCACTCACTTAGTAGATATCCATCAGGCACCTACTGTGTGCATCACTGGGTAGAAGACAAGGGTTAGGCAGACCTCTGTTCCCTGAGAACTATAACATAGCAACAGCTACAGCCAAGAAGATTAGTTCTGGAGCTGCGACATCAAACAACATAGACAAGGAATAGGTGAAAACCTCCCTTTAACCATGGATCACAATAATTAATTCCACCTTATCCTGACATATGAAGGTAATACTGGTGGTGATTTTCTCTTAGGAAATTGGAGGGGTAGAAAGGTTAGGGGATCTACAAAGACCCTTGGCAAAGTAAGCACCTGAGCTGTGGTCCCAACTCTCATCAGCCTCCAGGTACAGGCGTTATCATGATCTTCCTGTCCTCTCACCTTGTGATTCCCTGTGTTCTCTCAGTGTTGCCTGTCCAGGCAAGAGCAAAAAGCAAAGCACACTGGCCATGTCTTCTGCTCTCTGGGCTACTTCTTCATAGACAGAGTTCTCAGCTGCCAGCCTCAAACCACAGGTAGGCAAGAATGGGCTGGGGTTCTGATGGCATTGGGGAAGGACTGACACAGGATGAGCTAGGAGGGTTTTCTGCTTGACCTGCATCCACTGGAAGCCCAGGTGGTCTCTGAGGGACAAAATCTGGCTACTCCTGGGCCCCACATATGCACTCATATGGCTTGGGGAGTGAAATGAGGCAACAAAGAAGGAAGGAAGTTTGCAGAGTGGTGAGAAGCATGAACTTTGGAAGACAGTTCAAGTACTAGTTTCTTACTAGATGTATTATCTTGGCAGAGTTTTGCAGTTCTTAGTGTACAAGACTTGCACAGTTTGTTAAACTTATCCTTAAGCATTTCATGTTTGGGGATGTTATTATAAAAAGAATTATATTTTTTATTTCAACTTCCAAGTGTTGGTAGCTAGTTTCTTTTTTAATTTACTTTTTATTTGTGATGAAATACATGTGACATAAAATTTAGCATCTTAACTATTTTGAAGTGTACAGCTTAGTGGTATTAAGTACATTCATAATATTGTCCAACTATCACCACCATTCAGCTGCATAGCTCTTTTCATTTCATAAAAGTGAAGTTCTATACTGATTAAACAATAATCCCCATCTCCCTGTACCCTTATCTCTTGGAAACCACCATTCTACTTTCTGTCTCTATGATTTTGACTACTCTAAGTATCTCATGTAAGTGCAAACATATGGTGCTTGCTTTTTGTATGCCTGGCTTATTTTGCTTAGCATAATATATCCAGAGTTCATCCATGGTATACCATTATGTCAGAATTTTCTTCTTTTAAAAGGCCATATATATACACACACCACATTTTTATTTTTCATTCTTCTACTGAAGGACAGTTGAGTTGCTCCTGCATTTTTGCTACTGTGAATAATTCTGTGAACATGGGTGTACAGATATGTCTTTGAGACACCAACTAGTATTGACTTTTTTATATTGAGTTGGCATCCTTCAATCTTACCTGTTTCATTTATTTATTAGAGTAACTATTCATAGTATTTTCTCTTCATGCAATATGTTATCTGCGAATAAAGACTTTTTAACTTCTATCTTTTCAATTCGCATGCCTTTTTATTACCTTCTCTTGTACCTCAAACCACAGGTAGGTCTCTCATAGACCTATCACATGGTATATGAGTTCTAGTAGTAGTTTGACTAGAACTGGACACCTTTGTTTTGTTCTAAATCTTAGGGGAGAGTGTTCAGACTTTTTAAATTTATGTATGATGTTAGCAACAGTCATTTTTTTAATAGATGATTTTAACTTAGTTGAGGAAATCCTCTTCTATTTCTAGTTTGCTGAGAATTGTTACCATGGATGGGTATTTAATCTGGTCCTATCTTTTTCTGCATTGATTGAGATGAGCATATGGTTTTTCTCCTTTGTTTTGATAAGATTATGAATATCATTGTTTTTTGAATATTAAATTAACCTTGAATTCCTGAGATAAACTACACATAGTTCCAATATTTTATCCTTTCTACTTATGATTGAATTTGATTTGCTAATATTTTTGTAAGAATTTTTGCATCTATGTTCATGAGAGATATTAGTCTGTCATTTTCTTATTTTTGTCTGGTTTTGATATCAACATAATATAAAATTAACTTCCAAGTAGTACCAACTTCTCTATTTTATGAAAGAATTTATGCAGATTTGATATGAGTTATTTCTTAAGTGTTGTATAGAACTCAGTAAAGCCACAGGGCCTAGGGTTTTCTTAATGGAAACGTCTTTAATTACAAATTCAAAATTTTAATAAATTTAAGGCAATTCAGATTTTCTGTTTCTCATTGTAACAATTTGGTAATTTAAGTCTTTCATGGAGTTTATCTATTTATGTTGTAAAACCTACTGTCATAGAGTTTTCATACTATTCCCTCACTATCTTCTTAACATCATCTGCAGTGATTCTGTTTCACTTTTAATATTGATTCTTTGTGTCCTTTCTTTTTTTCTCCCTTGACTGGTCTAGTTAGAGCTTTATCCACTTTATTTATATTTTCAAATAATTATCTTTTAGTTTTGTGGATTTTCTTTATTTTTTTATTTCATTGATTGTCATACCCTTCCTTTTACTTGCTTTCATATTAATGTGATATTCTTTTCCTAGCTTCCTAATGTAAAAACAGATAATTGATTTTATACTTTTCTTGTTTTCTAATATAAGCATTTAATTTACAGGCATTTAAACCTAAAATTTGTATCTATGCATTGCTTTAGCTATATCATCAAAATTTTATGATGTGAGATTTTTTATTATCATTAAAGTTAAAAAATTTCCTAATTTCCTTTTGCTATTTTTTGACCAGAGGATTATTTAGAAGTGTGTTGTTTAACTTCCAAATATTTGGGGGTTTTCTAAATGTCTACTTTAATTCCAAACTCTCTGATATTTTAATCTTTTGAAATCTATTGAGACTTTTATTATGGTCATCTGTATGAGTCTGGGAAGATTATTCAAGTTTTTCCTAAACCTCTATTTCCTTATTTCTCAAAGTGGAGTTGATAATAAGAGTGATTAAATATGCCTACTAAGTAAAGTCATATGTAGAAAGTTCAAAGTAAAGGCTCAGTAAATGGTGGCTGCTGTAGTCAGAACCAAGTTGTTCTTCCCGTGAGAAGTGGGGACTCTGGCATCTCATCTCAGAGACAAGAGCTCTGTCAATTCTCAACTGACTCTGCTGCCCACCTGTAAGGAGGCTTTTCTGTCTGGCCATGCGCACATGCATTCCCTGTTCTTCCTCCCTCTCCAACTTCTGAATATTCCACAAGCCCCATAATTGCCTGAGTTCTTAGTGGGATCAAGAAAGACAGAGCAGGTAGGGAAGAGGACTGGGTGGGGCCATACTTCATTCCAGAATCCATAAATGTTAAGTAGAAAGGGATAGAGACATCCTCTTGTCCAGCTACCTACCTCATCCACCGCTATGACTCCTGCAATCCTTTTGTCTCTGATCCACAAAGACATTTAAGTTTGAAGTGAGCATTCGAGTGAGATGAGAGAGAGAGAGGGGATGCTCATAGAACCCTATCCCACTCATCTGTGCAAAGATGATGCTATCACTGTGCAAGGGTGGTTTGGAGTGACAAAGAACATGAAAGATAGAGGGACCTGAGGCAAAAGAAGTTAGGGAGAAATGGGGGACACAAGAGAGCGCCCAGGCCTTAACAACCAGGCCTTCCAGGGTTGGGAGGCCAGAATAAGAGAGGCCAGGAGCTGGCTCCAAGGTACCTCCTACTCCCATCAGCAGCATGCACTGGGCCACAAGACAAGTGGAGTTCTAAAGCTCAAGAAGAGGGTATCTCAAGCATACATCATTCTTACTTTTGTTAACTTTAAGACTGTGTATGGTTGTGTTTTCAGCAGTAAATATTTCTCTCCTTAATTCTGTTCAGTTTGAAAGTGAAGTGTGTCTGTATTTCCAGGGTACTGGCCAGAGGGCAGCAGTGGGAAAGGAATGGAGGGAGAGCCCCTACACCTGCAGGCAGAGGGTAAGCAAGGCTGACACTGAAGGTGCTGACACCTGTGTGAATGAGAATGGCTTCTTGTCTTCATCCCTTCCCCTCTGTAAGGATACTGCCCCTACCTCGAGGTCACCCAGGATCTCCCATCCTCCTGATCTTTGATGTATATTGTGGGGCAGGGCCAGAGCTGTGGGGAGTCCACTGTATGCATGGGACACTTAGGAGACAGAGCCACTTCCAGGGGAATCCAGAGGGCTTTGCCCTTCAGTGTGAAGCACCCTGGGGAAATACATGGCAGAACTAGAGGCAGGCAAGGACTTCAGCGAAGAGTCTGCCTGCCTGGAGAGGGACAAGAGGTTACACTTCAGTGACAGAATGACTAGAGAAGTGGCAATGGGAAAAGGAACACAGTAGACATGGAGGTATTGCCAAACTTCTGCCCATTCATGTTCTGACTCACTCTTCTTAAGCACCTGCATGTGCCAGTGTCAGGGCCCCTGGAGCTCCCTGTTAGAAAACAAGACACAGGAACTCCCCAGTATGGAGAGTATTGAATTAAAGTCAGGATAAGGTTGTTGAAGCTCAGACAAAGGCACTGGCAGTCTGCTTGTCAAGGGGCCCAGGAGGCTTCTTGGAGGAGTAGACATGGGAGTCAGGTCCAGAAATCAGTCAGCCAGGGAGAGCAGGGAAAAGCCTGTAAGCAGAATAAAGTAGCATTTTGGAAAAGCAAAGAGCAGAGACTTTGCTTCTCTGATCTTCTCCTCAGCAGTGATGCCACCAAGGGCTCTGGGCTATAGGCCCTCACAGAGGCCAACCCTGGTCCTGGGCCCCCAACTCACCACCCCAGGGCCTGCAGACTCCTCCCATGATGAGGCCCTGAGTCCTGGTGGGACCCCCCATGAGGCTTCCCCTCACAAGCTACTTCTGCCCACATGGTGGTGTCACCATGCCATGCCTGGCCAGACCTTTGATATCAAGAAGGAGACACCCCACCCCAACAGTAGCTTCTGCTCAGCAGGTCAGTTCTGAATTCTGTCTGCTGTTTGTGCAATGGGAAGAGTGACTTGCTGACTTTGATACCTAGGTGTTCATCCAAAGACTAGCAGACACTGACTTCATGATGCTGACTATAGCTAGTAGCATCTCCAGGCCCTGGTAGAGGTGAACACCAGGAAAGCCACACTTGGAATGCAGCAGGCTCCAGCAGGCTCCCAAATATGGGAGCCCCATGTTGATTCTACTCAGCTAGGAAAATCAGTACCTGTGCAGGAAGTTCAAAGGCAGCCCAAATTGTTCAACATAGAGTGTAAAGACAGGGGGGATGATGTGGCTGGGAACCACCAGCACTGAGCACCTGGAGAAAAGAAATGAACAGTTTAAAAGTGAAGAATGAAAGTGCTGGAAGGCACAAGGGAGGAGAGGTCAGGAGAACAGACAGAAAATACCATATGGGAATTAGGGAGCATCCAAATCTGCTATTGATGGGCTATTGGCAGGTTTCTTGACCTCTCTAAGTCTCAATAGTACTATTTGTCTCATAAACATTCTGTGGACATCAAACAAGACATCTATGTAAAGAACCTTGCCTTGAACCTAGCACATATTTAGTGCTCAGGAAAGAGTTGCTTCTGACCTCTGCCATCAAGAACTTCCCCTTCTACCTTGGAAGAATGAATCTAGGGGCAGAGAAGGGGTATTTATTAAGTCAGACCATTCAGTGTCCTGAGGGAATATTCCCCCTCTCTTGGCCCAGCACTAGCAGAGGCACCACCACAGATCACAAGACACTGTCATATAAGTGCTCATGACAGCCAGTAATGGTGGAGGAGAGCTTGCGACCATCCTCAGGATGTAACAATTTGGGGGCTTGGGAAGCTCATTCACTCACCATGATCACACATCTAATTGGTGGCAAAGCCAGGACCAGAACCCAAGTGTCAAGACAGCACAGGGCTAATGCCCTCCCTACAAATCTGGACAGGGCTGGAGCCCCTGAACCTCAGCCCCGCACACAGTGTTGTATGGGATAGGGGGGCATGCACCAATCCAGCTGCTGGGCTTTGGACAGGGTCACTGCCTCAGCAATAATGGTGTGTGGTGTTGGGGGACCCTGCATACCCTAGAAACCCACTGCACTGTGGGCCTTAGGTCACTGCTCCCTGCACACAGTAGGTCTCACTGCCCCCTCTCATGTCCCTCAGCCCAAAAAGTTCTCCCCCCTTACCCCCAGGCTCTGCACTACTTATTCTTTTAGTGTTGTCTCCAAAGGCCACAAAAGACATTCTCCAAGAAAATATAAACAGCCACAAACATTTTCCTGCTACCCATTTGTCATAACTCTGCAATAGCTCTGAGCACTATTTTACCTGCAATGGGCTGAGTGACACTTGAGGCCCCTCCATGCTCTGACATCCTGAGTCTGTGGCTCGTGGAACACAGTTCAGGTGTGACCTGGAAGGTGAAGAAAGGCCCAAGCAAAGTGGGGTGGGGCAGGAGCACCTCGTGGGTGTCAGGCTTCGCACTGTGTTCTCACATGTGTTAACTCATGTAACTCCATCAAACACCCTAGGATCTGGGGCCCATAATCCCCACTGAGCTTCAGAGGTCAACTAAGTGGATTGGGTCACACAGTGTGAGGTCACAGTGCAAACTCCCATCTGTCTCATTACTTTGTAACACCCCAAAATGCCCTGAAGTCCACTTGGATGGATGTTGGATGGTTTTGAAAGGAAGAGAAAGAGGCACCAGAGAGAAATGGCTCACAGCCTCCATTTTGCCCAATTCTGAGGCTACTAATCAGAGAAAGGGCTAAATACCTGGTTCAAGAAAACAGATTTCTGTGATGGAGCCTCAGCTACTTTTCTGTGAAGTTTTGAGACCATCAATTCCCGGGGCCATTCCTCAGAGCCAAGGAGAAAAGTGTGATGCTTCTGTAGCCCAGGGTCAAGACCAGCCCCCACCAGAGGCCAGCCCCTGGAGGATAGGGCCAAACTGGGCACTAAGATGAGATGGCTGAGTAGGAAGGAGCCATTTCCTCCACAAGTCCCAGGGGTTGGAGAGCGGGGTGCTAAGGGTCCAGCAGCATCACCCGTGGTCAGACACTAACCCCCCTACGAGGAGCCCCGGTTCCCACATGAGAACAGAGTGGGAGCAGCAGCTGTCCCACACTGGGACAGAGCAACAGCAGGAACTAGGGAAGTGACTTAGCCTCCAAGAAAGTGAACATAGGTCTGGTGTGAGCAAGAGCAGCCAGAAAATGTCCTTTCTCCCGGGAGTGTTGAAAGTGCGGTGCTGTGAGGTTGAAACCAGGACTCACACAGGCTTGCTGGGTGCTTCGCACCGCACAGGAGCCCTGCTGCATTGCACAATGTTGTCACAGCAAGCCTGGGAAGCTGTGTTGTTGTAATCCCATTTTATAGAAAGGAAAGTGGGAGTTTAAGAAGTTAGGAGACTCCCTGTCATAGCCGAGCATGGGCTCTGCTGCTGAGGCAGTGGGAGCCTGCTGAAACCTGCACTGAGAGAGCAAGGAGGCCACTCACTGGTCTCTGCATGGAGCTGCATGGAGGGGAAAGGGCCCCCACACTCTTCACCTCAGTAAATGCCGATGGCAACCCTCCTCCCTGCACTCCCAGGTCACAGGAGGATCAGGCCCACCAGGGCCTGGGAAGCACTCATTGCTTTTCTTTTGAGGCCAGCAATGCAGGTCCTTCAGAGAGACAGAGCTTCAGTGACGTGGGCTGTTCTCTCCTCAGTTCTCAGCCAGTGTCTGCAGTGCCCAGCGGGATACTTCTGCCCCAACCAAGCCACCCACCCCCTCCCATGCCAGCCAGGCACATTTAGCCTGAATCCAGGCCAGGATAAAACCACAGACTGCATGCCGTGCCCAGCAGGCAAGGCCTGTACCCAGGCTGGGCTGACTCAGCCAGATGCAGAGTGCACGCCGGGGTAAGGATTTTTGATTTCTCAATGATAGAGAGGTGACTGGGTGGGGGCTCAAAGTCCCCATCGTTCAAGAGTCAGACCCTCGGGTTCAGGTGAGGCTTCAGCAAACATCCACACACCTCAGTGTCCTGGGAGGGTTCCTGCCTCCCGATCAGGGCTCGCCTGGGTTCCAGGACCTTTCCCAGGAACACCAGGGCCTGAGCACGAGCAGGAGGCAGCTGGGTAACTCCTGGCTCCATGGGAAGCCACACTGCTCCCCTGGCTCTCCATGGGGAGAAAGGAGCACAGGGAGGCTACTGCAACAAAGCCAGAGGCCAACAGGCACAATGGGATTTCCCTGTGACTACCCAGGCTGACAGGCGCTCCTTGGTTGTGTAGGTATGTGTGCCCTATGGGCTCTTCCAGCCCTAATGCTCCCACCCATGCCTGCCCACCGGGGACGTTCAGCAGCCGAAACAACCTCTCCAACCTGTCACAGTGTGAGGTCTGCCCCTCGGGACTAGCTTGTCCTAGAGGTGAGTGGAAAGGGGGAAAGACAACTTTGCTGCCTATTGGGCCCTGCCTGTGGGTGAAGAATCATCTCTGCTCCCAGGCAGGAAGGTCAGGAAAATGGACCCTGACCTAAAATTCCTTGTTTGCACGCAAGGTCAGGGTTCACCTCACCTTTGGGTGTCAAAGGATGGGACTATGAGGATCTCTGTGTTCCCATCTTGCTGCCTCAGGTAGCCTGGGGCCACTGCTGACCTAGATGCCCCTTTCACCAATGCTAGGCCCCAGCCCATATCCCTGCCGCTTATCACAGATGTAGCTGGAGGGGCTGCTGCTCCTCCGGGTCTAGTTCAGCATTGTGTTTGCAGGAACTGGAAGTCCAAGCTGGCCCCCTATCCCCTGTCCAGCTGGCCATTATTGCCATCCGGGCACCAAACAGCGGACCCAGTTCCAGTGTCCCCCAGGCACCTGGAGTAACCACACTGGACTAACAGCGGTTGAGGAGTGTGCGCCCTGCCCCAGGGGCTGGTTTTGTGTTGGTGGAGCCCAGCTTCCCTCAGGGACATGCAAAGCTGGGCATTACTGCCCACAAGGTAAGTGGGGCCAGGGTCTGCTCTGGCATGGTCACAGGTGAGTGCCAGAAGAGAAAGCCATGAGCCAGCTTGGCATACTAAAGTTAGATTTCAGGAGAACCTTCCTGAGAGGAGGGCCAGCTGCTGAACATCCTGACGGGATTCACAGGGTATGAGTCTAGACAAGGCTGATCCTAGGTGAGTGGCACTCCCTGCTCCCCACCCTTCCCCAGTGGCCTCTGTTGAAGAACTGTACCCAAGCAATAGATAAGAAGCTGCTGTGCCTGCATAATGCAGCCCTGATCCCTCTCTTCCCTCCTGAGACCCCGCCCTCCTTCTCTCTGAAACAGGGACAATGTGGAGGACCCAATTCCCTTGCCCAGCGGGCACCTACAGCTCTCAAGCAGGCAACAGCCAGATGGAAGACTGTCTACCCTGTCCCCCAGGGGCCTTCTGCCCCAGTGGTGCCCCCAAGCCCATGCTCTGCCCACGGTAAGGGAGATTCAGGAGTATGGCCATCCTTGAAGTTACCACATGTATTTTAAGTACAGGCTGGAGCCCAGCACTGGGCCAGGCATCAAGGGATTTATAAAGAGAGGTAGGGGTCCAAGCTGCCTCAAGACCTGATAGCTTTGTTAAGATAAGACATAGGAACTGAAGGGGCAAGGGCCAGGGTTCAAGGATGCACGGTGGCGAATTGGAGTGGACCCTACTCCCACCTCCATGGCCTTAGATATTAAAAGGGAGAGAACTCACTCTGGGCTGGAGTCCATGGGGAAGGTGCCCATACCCCATTAGAGAAGCTGCTTCAAGAACAGCGCACCCCAAGGCCCGGCACTCTGGAAGCTAATTCCAGCTGAAGTCTTAGCAACGATCATTTGGCTCAAGCTCTGGGATTCTCTGTTGATTTGACTGATTTAAGAAGATGTGCCCTTTATTCCTCTGGTCAAAGAGTAACTAAAAGTTTTTCTTATTTTGAAAAGGTAATACATATTCCGCATGTAAAAAATGAAAACAGTAGTAACCAAAATAAATTTCAGACCAAATACAGACTTCCAAGTAAAAAAAGAAATTGTATGGGTGCTTAGGTGGATCAGTTGGTAAAGAATCTGAATTAGGCTCAGGTTATGATCTCATGGTTAATGAGTTTGAGCTCCACATTGGGCTCTGTGCTGACAGCTCAGAGCTTGGAGCCTGCTTTGGTTTCTGTGTCTCCCTTTCTCTCTGCTTGTCCCCTGTTCATGCTCTGACTTTCTCTCTCAAAAAGAAATACACGTTAAAATTTTTTAATAAATATTTATAACTTGAGAGAATGTGGAAAATAAGCATGACATGAAAAACAGAAATAATTGAGGAAAAGACCACAGGATCTGAAGGCAGATATTTCAAGCTTCTGTTTTTCAACAGCACCATGAACAAAGTTAAAAGGCAAACAACCAAACAGGGAGATGTTTTCAATATGAACGTCAGGCCAAGCATCCATCTACTTACTACCTTATTATATAAGGGCTGTTGCAAATCAGTTACAATAAGACAGAGAGAGAGAGACAGAAAGAGAGAGAGAGAGAGAGAGAGAGAGAGCGCACAATGACAGACCACACCATCAGAAAAGACAAAGTAGAGGAACAGACAACTTTTTGTTTGGTTATGTTTTAATTTATTAAAATTCTAAGTAGTTAACATTCAGTGTAATATTAGTTTCAGGTGCACCATACAGTGATTCAGTAATTTCATACATCACTCAATGCTCACTCATCATGACAAGTGCACTCCTTAATTTCCAGCATCTATTTCACCCATCCCCCTGCCCACTCCCTCTCTGGTAACCATTAGTTTGTTCTCTATAGTTATGAGTGTGTTTCTTGGTTTGCCTCTCTCTTTTTTCTCCTTTGCTCATTTGTTTTGTTTCTTAAATTCCATATGTGAGTAAAATCATATGTTAATTGTCTTTCCCTGACTGAGCTCCATCCATGTCATTGAAAATGGAAAGATTTCATTATTTTTATGACTAATATTCCATTATACATATGTATCTGTATGTTTTATATATATACACTAACATATATATGTTATATATATATATATACAAAAACATATGTTTTAGGTATACATATACACACACAAATGTTGATGGGCACTTGGGCTGTTTCCGTAATTTGGCTATTGTAGATAATGTTTATAATATCAAGTATATGGTATTTTTGTATTCTTTGGATAAATACCTAGTAGTGCAATTGCTGGATCATAGGGTAGTTCTATTTTTCACTTTTTGAGGAACTTCCATGCTGTTTTCCAGAGTAGTTGCCCCAGTGTATTCTCACTAACAGTGCAAGAGGGTTCCTTTTTCTCCACATTTTTACCAAAACCTGTCATTTCTTGTGTTGTTGGTTTTAGCCATTCTAACAGCTGTGAGGTGGTATCTCATTGTAGCTTTGATTTGTATTTCCCTGGTGATCAGTGATGTTGAGCATCTTTTCATGTATCTCTTAGCCATCTGGATGTCTTCTTTGGAAAAGTGTTCATGTCTTCTGCCCATTTCTTAACTGGATTATTTGTTGTTTCAGGTGTTGAGTTTGGTAAGTTCTTTATTTTTTGGATACTAACCCTTTATCAGATATGTCATGTGCAAATTTTTAATACAAGGACAATTAACCTATAAGCCTAGTTTAAAATGCTTTCTCAATGCTCTGTCCCATCTAGGTGACATTTAGGTCCACACCTACCACATCCTAGGCATAACCCAGGAGCTTACAGCCAGAGTGGGGAGTGGGACTTGGCCTTTAAATCCAAGGGCTTAAAAGGGTGAGGCTAAAGACAGTGGAGGTCTCCTGCCCTCTATCAACGGTGACCCCATCTGGCTGTCATGGCTCCTCCCTAGGAACGCTGTGGGCACCCACACTTTTTGCTCTCTGCTGCTCCTCCAGGGGAACCTCCCACCAGAGTCTGGGTGCAAAGCTGGCTGTGGCCTGTGTGCTTTGCCCTGCAGGTCACCACTGCCCTGAGCCAGGCACTGCTACTCCGAAGCCATGTGGTGCTGGCAGCTTCTCTGTAAGTGTTCCCAGAACAGACTCCATCCCTTAGAGAGATCAAAAGTGGGAGGATCCTCAAGTCAGCAAAGTGGAGAGGTGGCTAGGGAAGATAGCCAGTGCAGTTGCCAGCCAGGGCCCCTTTCTTCCAGGTGTTGGCAACCTGTAGACCAAGGAAGGTGCTCAGAGAACACCTCAGTTTTACTAGCATCTGCCCTGCTCTGAGCCCCTCCCATGCCTCAGAAAGAGATGTACACACAGAGCCTGGGGTCCCAGTCAGCAGCATTCCCAAGTCAATTACACACATTTTCTAGTGCCTACAATGTGCCAGCCTTGGCGCAAATGTTATAGAAGTGGAAAGAAACCAACCTTATTGCCATTCCCCTTTCCAGGGTCGAGGCCATCTCTGGTGCCAGAGGTGCTCAGGAGGAAAGCTCTGCAATCAGACAAAACTGGCTGGCTCCATATCATGTCCACCTGGGCACTACTGCCCAGCCCCAGGCCTGCTGACCATCCCTTGTCCCATGGTGAGAAGCTCCCTTCAGCCCTCCTGGCATCTTTTCACTTGTGCCTGCAAAGACTGAACCCATTGGCCCTGCTCTGGTGGTTGGGATGGAGCACACTCCTTCACGGCGACATGGCCACATGCCAGCCCTTTGCCTCCTGCTCCACTCAAATGAGGAGCACTGGACCACTCCCTTTCTTAAAGCTGATTTCTCATAGTGGTAATAGACCAGAGGTCACAAGGGGCAAAGCAACCCAAGCTTGTGGACGGAGGAGGGATGCAGAGAGAAAAAGGGAGAGGCTAGGGAGCTAAGAGATAGAGCTTAGGTGAAGCTGCCAGTAGGGGTGGGACTGGGGGAGCAGCCTTTGTTCTCCAGCCTCCAGAACCCTCCAACTCCCCCACCCGCTACTGCAGCCATGGCTTCTTCTCCCCAAGATATACACATCTCTTCAGATGACCTGATGTCCTCTATTCTCTCTTCCTGCCTGCTTTCAAAATCTTCTGTGAATTTATAACATTCCTCACTGGTTGGGTGTTTTGCCATCAAACACTGTTGGTCTATCAAAAGAAAAATCACTCTCATTTGTGTGAGTGTTCTGGAAGATCAGTTCTTCAAGCAGGCCAGCCCTATTGTGTGTTGTCCTCCCCCCCAGCACTGTTGTGTCCGGGATGAGGGTGGAGGGACCCTGCTCTACTCCTTTCGTGGCAGAGCAGCCAGCCTACCTAGGCCTGGAACCCCATTCTAGCCTTCAGGTCCTTGATGTCATTGGCATTCTTCTCTCTGTTCAGGGCACTTTCCGAGAGGCCCCTGGGGCAGCATCCATGGAAGACTGCCAACTGTGCCGCCCTGGGGCCTTCTGTGGCAGAACAGGCCTGACCAAGCCCCAGGGGCAATGCAGTCCTGGGCATCACTGTGGGCCTCGTTCCAACACCTCCTCTCCGGTGAGTGCAGGCCTTCCTGGGCCTCAACGAGGTAAGGCTGGCCTGAGCTCAGAGGCTTGGGCAAGGGTTAGAGGACACCAGTACCTAGCTTTAGGGCTCACAGCCTTGTGGGGTAACAGAGCAAAATGGAATGGAACCACTGCAGAGATAGAGCCAGTAAAACTGACACCTTTAAACATGGCCAGTAAAAACGTGCAAGGGCCGAAGTATTTAATATCAGTTTCCAGCTTTCACTTAAAAAGCCACCAAATACAAATAAGTCATCATCTAGGAAAAAGCACAACAGGGCTGACAATTAAGAGACATGAACCAAAGCCATTTCTGTACAACATGTATCTACTATTCATCAAAAGTAAACACAACTGCTGAGGCCCTAAGAAGACACTGCTGTTACCAAAAAAAAAAAAACAAACAAACAAACAAAAAAAACCAAAAAAAAGAAACCACACACACACAACAAAAAAAATAAAAATAAAAATAAATAAGAAGACACTGCTGAGGGATAGAGTCCACTTCCAGTGGAATGAACCTGGGCCCTGGCTGCAGAACAATATTGACACATGTAACAAGAGCCTCAAGGCAGTTAGTTCGTACCCATCGATCCAATACTTTTTTGGGAAAGAACATGAAAAAGGAAAAAAATGTCATTCATTTAAATATGTTAAAGATGTCCAAAACACCACACATTTTAACAGCAAAAACAAAACACAAAACAACACTAAGTCCCAATAATAGGAAAATATCTAAGCCCAGATATGGTATACCAGCCCAGTGGGATAGTAGGTGACAGTTAATGACAGGTATATATTCTGTCGATACATAGATGACTGAAAGATGATACATAGGTAAGAGTGAAAGAGAGGAGACAGACAAACAGATGTGCCTGACCACAAGGAAAGCTGTGTAGCAGCACTTTCAGCAAATAGACAAAGAAGTAGGATTGTTCAGGCTACTTAACATCAAAATTTATTTCATTTTTCTAAAAAGTTAAGCTCCTAGAGGGACGTATAAGTGCAGGTTGATGTGCATAAATGAGCAGGAGTGTACTGCTGGCTGACTGAGGCAGGTTTCCTCAGAGAGGGGTTCAGAAGGACTAGGACAGAGCCCAGTGGAGAAAACCCTCTTGTTCTCAACTTTCGAGCCTCAACAGGACGCTCTTCCTCCAGAAGGGACTCCCGTTTGGTGACCTCTGCCCTGCTGGCCATTTCTGCCCCGCTGGCACCAAGGATGCCAGGCAGAGGCCCTGCCCAGTTGGCACCAGGAATGCAGAGAGAGGGGCACAGGATGTGAGCTGGTGCCTGCCCTGCCCACCTGGGCTTTTCTGTGATGCAACAGGCCAGGCTGCTCCCAGGGGCCCGTGTGCACCAGGTGAGGCACCCATATCTCCCCTGATGGCCTGGCAGGAAAAACACCAAGCAGAGGGTAGTCAGGTCTGCCACATGGGCTCTGGCCCTACGACCCTCAGGTCCTGAGGTAGAGAGGCATGTTAGAGAGAGCTTAGAAGTGTGCCCAGGTCAGTGAGGCTGGGCTTGGCCTTGGGAGACAGGCTGGAAGCTACTGGGTGGGCTTCTAAATGTGGTGGGAATGCACAAGTTTTTTGGGTTTCCCAAGCCCTGAGGCCTAGATGAGGGGAAGGCGAAGGATAAGAAGGGTCAAGGACAAGGGAGGACAGTGGTATTCCAGAAACTAAGGAAGATACCCTTGCCTGTCAGCCCAGAAAGGCCCAGAGATAGTTTTTAGGAAGGCCCATCACCCTGTCTGTGATTGGGATAATACTTTGACCTTCCCCCAAGGGCCTCTGGGTTGGGGGGGGTTCCATGTACAACAGAATATCCATGGGCTCACTGCGGCGTGAAGTTTAGGTCCAGATAGATGAGAGGCAGGCACTCTGCTCCACCATCCTGCCACCCACCTCAGCATCCCTTTGAGTAAATGGTGAACACGTATTGAATATATGTACATTCAAAGGGACTAAATGTCAAAGGGATGTCAAAGGGACATCCACAGAGCACGTCCCATCAAAGCAGTTATTAGTGTGGTAGGATCCTTATGGATGGGAAAGCAAGTAGCACAGCTCCAACACCAATAAAATAGACCAGCCTGTGTGCTTTTTCTGCTTCTAGGATATTATTGCCCAGGAGGGGCATGGACCCCGAGACCTCTCAGTGACCAATGGGGAGATGGTGGCCCTGTGGGCCACATCTGCCCTAAAGGCTCACAGGTGGACACACCCCAGAGAGATGGGCATCACAGCAATGGCTCAGGTACTTGGGTTGGCTCAGAAGAAGACCAGAGTTGCTATGGAAACCATCTACAGCACAGGGTGGCCAGAGCCATAAGCTGACACAGATGCTTTACTTTCTAAGCCAAGAGAGCCACCAGGAGAGGACCTGCCCTCCTGGTCATTATTGCCCCCAGGGTATTGGCCACCTCCCCTTTCCTTGCTCTCAGGACATGACCAGTCCATGGCAGGGTCAAAGACCAGCCCAAGGCTGGTGGCCATGTTTTGCAGGTGAGGAGACAGAAGGGGGCAGTTGGGGTTTCTCCATGGGAAACAGGTCAAAACTATGTTTTGGAGAAAAAAACCCAAAAAAACAAAAAAATTATGTTTTGGGGTGTTTTGGGGCCTGGGGAACTGGAAACCTTTCCCTGCTGGTCTGGGGTATTGGGGGCCCTGTGAATGGTGGTCAAGGACAGGACCTTTGAACTGGGCACAAGCCCAGTGGCACCATTCCTTGCTGTGGGAAATCACTTAATTCAGTTTCTCATGTGCCCAATAGGAATACAGAGTAAAGGGATTTGTATTACTGAAGTAAAAATTAGTTTGGGGATTAAAAAAAATTTTTTTAACATTTATTTATTTTTGAGAGACAGAGAGAGACAGATCATGAGCAGGGGAGGGGCAGAGAGAAAGGGACATACAGAATCGGAAGCAAGCTCCAGGCTCTGAGCCGTCAGCACAGAGCCCATCGCAGGACTCGTACCCATGAACTGTGAGATCATGACCTGAGCCAAAGTCAGATGCCCAACCGACTGCGCCTCCCAGGTGCCCCAAAATTAGTTAAGACAGTAAATAAACGCTTGCCTTGACTGAGGCAAAGAAGTGGCCATAATATAGAACAGGTTCCATGGAGGAGACAGAAGACTTAGCATGGTCCTGGGTAAGTGAGAATGTCACTCAGTGACACTCATGTCATTGGCCCAGAAATGACAGAATGGGACTGGGCTTCTTGCAGAGCAGGCTGAGCAGTGGCTTCACCCAGCACCCTGCTTCAAAGGGTGGGAGTATTGGGAGTATTGCAGGCCCGACCTTGGCCATGCTTCACTCCCCAGGGCAGCATCAAGAGACCAAGCTAAGTGTGGTGCTAAATAAGGGCAGCTATAAGATCACAAGTCATGGAAACTCTGGGCTAGGGGACCCTCAGGGAACAGGACTTTCTTCCATGTCCTTCCTCCAATGACAAGATTGGGCCTGGCTGGTGACCCTGCTGATGTCTTGTGTCTCCCAAGACCCTGCCATCGTGACCTTGGTGCCACCTGTGCAGATTCTCTGTGGCGAGGGCCAGCACTGAGCTCATGGGCAGCACTCTAGGACTGTACTGTGGGATGAGCGCCAGTCCCTGCCAGACAGCACCTCTACCCCCCACAGGGTCCAGGGCTGACCCAAGGGTGAGATGAGGGACTATCTCTTAACTCAGCTCTCCCTGTCCCAGCACAGCCCATGAAGAGCAGCCATTGTTCATCCTCCCATTGTGACATCAGTGTCCTTAGGGGTGTGGAGACAACTCTCATGCAAGCTTAAGACCACAGATGTTTAAAACTGTTAATCTGTCTTCCTCTTCCACCTGTGGCTGCCTGTTTCAAAAGTACAACCTGCAGCTGTACAGTACTACACGCATTTCCTACACTCACACATGTATGCAGATGTGTACATATCATGCTTCCACAGGCAAATCTGCCAGTCTGGGGGCAGTTCAAAACCAAGATCACGCTCTTTCTTTCCTCTTCTCCTAACTATACAAGAGCCGCCTTCCTCTTAGAATTTATTATCCATATGTAATGTGCTCCATGAGCTAATGGGCCATATTGGTGCAAATAGAAATGAAAAACTTGGCCAAGATGGAAACAGGTTTCCAAAACAAATGTCGCAGAGGCCTGCATTCAGTGCCTCAGACTCTGCTTCTCAATCTGGGTGTGGAGCCCTCAATTCTCCTGGTCTGTCCTGTGCCCACTTTTCTCCAGAATAAGCCAGATGCTGGCACCCCTGTACTTTCTCTTCACCTTTGCAGTCTGCCCAGATAATTTCTGATGACATCTCATGACCCCCACTCATACACCTGGGGCTCCACCCACTGTCCCTGACTGGTCAGGACCCTGGACTGGAGCTGCCTGGGCAGTCAAGGGTGATGTCACTCAAGCTTTTAGCTCTGCTATTGTATTTTGGGAAATGTCCTCTGCAGAGGGTGGACAAGATGGGGGCTGCTGAGCGATTGGTTTTGGCGTGCGGGGGGAAGGGGAGCTGCTGCTCTGTGATCTCACCCACTTCTGACTTTGGGCAGGAGTTGAAGTCACCCACCCAGAACGAGGCATTTGTGCCATGGCAGGGGGCCCTTGCCCTCCCGGCTACTTCTGTCCAGTGGGCACAGTGATGCCCTTGCCTTGCCCTGTGGGTACCTTCTCAGATCGATGAGTGTCACTGCCCCCAGGCCCATGAGGGTAAGCCCAGAGCTGTCTTCCTCATGGTCTTCCATCCACATGCACCATCTCATTAGCAGCATCCCTCCACCACAGAGGGACATAGGCTTCCAAGCAGGACTTCCACCTGGCCTGTGACCACCATTAGAGGTAAAGGGAATTTTCTGACCAGAAGAGGCAGGCAATATAGGCTGCTGGGAGATGGAGAACATTCATACCTGAGAAAGCGAGACCATCAGGTATCCTGTGCATCTGCCTGAGTCTAAATTGAGAGTAGAGCCCCATCTTCCGACCTTTAGGAACCTGCCAGCCCTCAAAAGAAGGTACTCAGAGCAAGGGCATTGTTGTGGAGCCAATGGTTGAAGACCTGTTAGATGTTTTGCCTAATGCTGCCAGACCAAAGTGTCTGTGGCCCTGGAGAGCTGAGTTTGAATTATGATTAAGATGGAAAAGGACAACTGTAGTTAGATATCTACCTTGGGGAACAAAGGGGGAGAAAGAGAAAGAGGTCCCTGTTGCACTCACTTCCAGGCATCTGCCAGAATGAAATCATGGATGCCTTGCAAGCAAGAGGAATCCCAGGGAACCTAAAGGAGGAGAAATGAAAAAGGCAGCTCCAGAAATGCATGTCTCTTGCCAATATGTAGCTACTCCACCTGGTCCCACTAGTGCCCAGGTTTCTGTCTATCTCTGCAGGATGTTTCCATGGCATCAGAGTGCCTGTCCTGCCCTTCTGGCCTTTTCTGTGGTGCATCTGGCCTCACTGCCCCCTCTGGACCCTGTTCACCTGGATACTTTTGTCTGGAAAGAGTTTCCTCCCCAACCCCAGCAGGTAAGGTGTCTCTTAGGACTGACGTGGGCCCTGCACTGGCGTGACACCCAGAGGTAGATGGGCATTCTAGTTATGGGAGATGACTGGATGTGGGGCAATTTGAGGGAAAAAGGGAAGGGTTTGAACCAGCAGGTCTGGAGATGATCCTGAGCTGGAGTATTTAGAGATCTGTTATTCCTGGACCCACTAGCCTCCTGTCTTGTGCCTGCAGCAGCATTTCTCACAGTTGGCTCACTGCCTTCTGAACCATGGTCATTGAACTCTTGTCACACCTGTGGTTTTAAGCCTAACTCAGCCCCACCCAGCTTCCTAAATCAGAGCCCCACTGACCCAAAGATGGAAACATCACAGACTTTCAGAAATGTGTAAATGTAAAATTTTAAATGTAAAACTGGGTCCTTATTCCTGCCGACCTATGAAAGTGAGATTTTCTTTATTTTTTCTTAATTTTTTTAACTTAATTTTTTTCTTTTTCTTTTTCTTTTTTTTTTTTTTTATTTCCCATGACCCTGGGATTATGACCTGAGCCAAAATCAAAAGTCAGACACTCAACCAACTGAGCCACCCAGGCAACGTAAAAGGGGGATTTTCTGAGGCTCAAAAACACATATATAAATATATAACACATGCATAAAGCACATGTTCTTTGATCTGGAAGGGGCTATACAAATGTTTATTATCAGCATTATTTATTTCTAAAACTCTTGAACCTCTGTCCTAAACCCAGTCCACATTTGGTCCTGGTGGCACAAGTCACCCCAGGCTCCATTATGCTCAACAGTGACTGGGCTGCACTCCTCACTTAGCTTCCTTCTTTTCTTCAGGCCACTTGGAGCATGGGGGGCCCTGTCCCCAAGGCCACTTCTGCCCCAGTGGGACCAGCCTTCCCCATCCTTGTCCTGCTGGCTCCTACAGCAACCTGACTGGCCAAGCATCCTGCTTCCCCTGTCCTGCTGGCTATTACTGCCCTGAGAATATCACCACCTACAGTGGGCACCCCTGCCCTGCCGGCTTCTACTGCCCTAGAGGTGAGTGCCTGGGCCACAATTCCAAGAGGCAAGGCTGAGCAGAGGGGCTGGTACAGATGGCAAGGCAAGGGTAGGGATGGGGCTTGGTGCTTGCTGCCAACTGTAGCAGCAATCAAGGGTCACACAAATGTCCTCTGCTGAGACTGTCCCACCACCTGTCCCAAAGGCCCAGAGAAGGACTGGACCCTTCACAGAGGCTGAGCCCAAAGCAGGGCGCCTTGAGCAGCACATTTCATACCTGTCTTTTGCTTTACCTTTATAATTCATAAGAGTTTTATTTTCTACTCCATAACATAATCCCATTGGCTAAAAAATAAAGATTTAAGATTACTTTACCAATATGTTACAAATTTGGGGCCACATGCTTTTCAGTAAAGTTCACCACCAGGAAGATGAGTCCTGCATTCTCTATGGCTCTGGATCCAGAACCACACAGCCTGGGAAGCCAAACATAAGCAATTGGTGAGGCAGTGGCTCCCACGGCTTAGGCCAGGAGTTTGCCAGGACAGGCCCTATGAGAGGGCACCAGGAGCAGTGAGTGGTATGGGCCTTGGGCCCAGCTGAACTCCCTGCTCTGAATTTTGCTTTCCAGGCACCAAATATGCCACCCAGTTCCCCTGCCCTCAGGGCTACTACAATCCGGACCCAATGACCCAGAACCTGGACAGCTGCCTGCCATGTCCCCCAGGCCACTATTGCGGACAGGAGAGTCTGACCCAGGCCTCTGGGCCCTGCGATGCAGGTGCACTTCCCAAAGCACCCGAAGAAACTCCCACCTATCCCTGAGCTTCCTACTGCTATCCCTGGACTCTCTTAGAACAGCTCCTGGGAGGAGTAGATGGCAGCCTGGGTGAGCTCAGCCTTTGATTCCTGGAATCCCCACCAGTCCTTTAGCCCCACTGCCTGTCTTTCTGTGCTAATCTCCATGCCAGGCTGGTTCTGCATCTCAGCGGCCTGGACTGCTCGTCCCTTTGACCTGGACAACTACACCAGTACCAATTGCTTGTGTCCAGCCACGGCCACAGGGGGGAAGTGTCCAGCTGGATCCTTCTGCCCTGAGGGCAGCCCAGAACCCTCGCCCTGCCCACTGGGCTCTTTCTGCGCCACCTCTGGTAAGGACCCAATGTGCTATGATCCAGCTTGGAGATGGCTGAGAGAAATGGTAGGAACCCAACTAGCTCTCACCAGCTGTGTGACTGCAAGCATGAACCAGTATTTCCCTCTATAAACAGAGAACTGATGTCTGTATCTGCCTGGTCAGATAGCATGCCTGGCAAGCTTAAAGGCAGGTCTGTGCTAACATAAACTTCCTGCTGTCATGGTTGAGTGAACACAGGTGGGTCATCACAGAATACTAGCGGTATGGCAAGTCTCTCTGCAAGGAAGGGGCTTGGTGGCCCCTCACTTATGCCCTCTCATGAATCCCCATGACTGAGTGATATCCTGAGTGCAGGCTGTGACCAAAAGCTCCCAGTCACTGAGGACCCAGATGTAAACTAGACTCATCCTGCCCCAGCCACTGGCCGCCCTGAGATAGTAGAGCATAGTGAGGCCAAGACCCCAGCCTCTGCTCAGATCTCAGCTCTGTCTGCTACTCCTGACAATGCTTCAGGCACTCTATGAGACGAAAGTGGTACCCCTGTCACAGGGCTGGGAAGAGGAGAGAAAGAGACCAAGCAATCAGCAGAGGCTCAGCCATTGGTGCAGCTCTCAGTCCTCTGGGGCCTGACGCTGCACAAGGACCCTGGTCTGTCTGTGTAAGAAGTCTACTCAGCCCCAGCCTGGCACCCCATCTTGCCCCCAGGCCTGTCCACACCCAGTGGGCCCTGCCAGGCTGGCTACTTCTGTGCCAAAGGAGCAGTGTCTCCAGTTCCAGAGGATGGGCTGACAGGGGCCCCGTGCCCCCCAGGAACCTTCTGCCGTGAGTGTCTCCATGGGCCCCACTCTCAGCCCTACTCGGGTTCCTGCCCAGAAGGCTGCTGACAAATCCTATCCATAAGTTTGTGTCTGGACCCTGGGGCAGTTGGGAAGAAGCTAGAGGGAAAAGGGGTGCCATAGATGGTCCATCCCAAGGCCAAGCAATGTTACAGTGGGGTGTAGTTAAAGGATACTTGGGGTGTTTTCTGTGATTTGAGTTGTTTGATGTGGGCAGCTGAGAACCAACAGCAGTGGCCTTGTTACATTAGGAGTCTCTTTAGCTGTCAGTGGTATGAGCCTGGATGATGATCCTGCAGCAACAGGTGGAGGGCTGGGGTCTCTCTCCATGTGATGCAGAGGGGCTGGGGAGCTGGGCTTCAGGGAGGTTGGCAGAGGTGGGTCCTATAGACAACGTCACCATGGGTCCCACCCCATCTCTGAGACTGGGCCCCGTATCTGTTGCCCTTAAGAAGCCTACCCCCTGGACCTGAGGCTTCCCCTCAGCCAGGCCATGCTGCCTCCCTGTGTCCTCAGCTGCAGCATCACACAGGCCAACACAGTGTCCCGCAGGAACCTTCTCCGGCCTCCCAAAGCAGACCAGGCCCTCTGCATGCCAGACCTGCCCACAAAGCTTCTACTGCAAGGAGGCTGGTCTCCAGGTCCCCAGTGGGCCTTGCCCAGCAGGTGAGAGGCAGCAAAAATCTTCAGGTGCAGGGAAAGGGACAAGGCTTGGGGTGAGAGCTCCACAAGGGCCACTGTCTGGGTCCTGGGCTCCACAGCACAGCCTTCAAGGCCCTTGTGGCAGGAGACCCTGTTATGCCTAAACATCTCAGGAAGGGGATAGACCTCCTGAGTGTCCCTCCCTCCTGGCCAGGTTATTACTGCGACTCTAGTACGGGACCCATCCAGGATTTCAGCCTATATCCTTGTCCTCAAGGCTATTACTGCCCCCTGGGCACGGCCGTGGCCACACACCACAGGTGCCCATTGGGTACATACGGCCCTAAGAGAGGACTAAGGAGCATCACTGAATGCCAGCTGTGCCCTGCTGGGAAATTCTGTGCACTGACAGGGCTCACGGCACCAACAGATATGTCCTAGAGGGCAAAAAAGGACTTAGGCAGTGGGTGGGCTTGATTGTGGGTCCCAGAGCAGGTTGAAGAGGAGATACTTCAGGGGAAAATTACATAGACCTGGATCACTGGTGAAGATGGGGGCAGAGCAGCAGGGTGTTGGGGAAATATTCTACTGCCTTCCCAAGATCCTTACATCAGAAACACTGTGTTCCCACACCCCAGCCCAGAAAGTCAGGGGGTATGGACCGCAGTGTCTAGTTTTAAAAAGTATTCCAGGTGATAGGGCACTTGGGTGGCTCAGTCAGTTAAGTGCCTGACTTCGGCTCAGGTCATGATCTCACAGCTCATGAGTTTAAGCCCCATGTTGGGCTCTGTGTTGACAGGTCAGAGCCTGGAGCCTGTTTTGGATTCTCTGTCTCCTTCTCTCTCTGCCCCTTCCCCCCTCTCAAAAATAAATACACTAAAAATTATTTTAATAAAAATTAAAAAATTAAAAGCTTTCCAAGTGATCTATCACCCAGAATCAGGAGTCCCTTCATCACAGTACACCTGCCTGAAATAGAACCACCCCCAGCTGTCTGCTGTCAGCACAGGTGCCCCATGAGCATGGGGTTCAGGAGTTCCTCTAGAGGGTCTTTAGCATCTTTGCCCCTGCCTCCCAATCCCTATTAGCTGATGTGAATAGGGGGAAGAAGGAGGGTGTCACTTTCCTGGGTGTTTGGGTAGCTTCCCTATGAAATGGCTGGAAATGTTTTGATCAATAAAGAAAATCTAGGCCTAGTAGCTGACAATCTCTAAGGAGGGCAAATCTCAAACTGGCCCAGACCCCACACCCACTTTGACCTGGGAACTTGGTACTGACTGAACCTGGAAGAGATTCAGGATCCTGTTCATCCCATCACTGGGTGGCTTGGGCTGGCTTTGGGTCAGGAACTCCTGCAGTGTATGGCCATAGCGGGGGAGGGTCTGGGGACAGCATGAGCAGCCCTGTGCCTCATGCTGTTTTCTCCAACAAGCGGTACTGTGGGAACAGCTGATAAGATGTCCTTTCTTCTAGGAGACTGTGCTGCAGGGCACTGGTGCAAGGGAGGAGCTACTAGCAAGGACCCCACAGACGGGGCACAGGGCATCTTCTGCCCTGCTGGACACTACTGTCTTGAGGGTATTTCACCACCTCTCGGGCCACTTCAGTGGTGGCAGGGCGGAAGGAGGTGAAGTCCCTTCCAGCCCCCTGCTGTTGAAGACAGGTCCCTACAGGTTTACAGCCTTTCTCCTAGCACTAGAGCCATGGTCCTAAGTGGAGGGCAGTGCAGGGCTGAGTACAGGTCCCTTCTCTTCAACATGCCCTCCCTACTCTGCTCAATAGTCCTCACTCTCCCCTCCCTGGGAATCCTCCTCTACCCTGAACCTCAGGAAAACTCATTTGAGCAACTCACCTACCTCCTTTGCCCTAAGGATGCTTTCAGGGGTCTGGTTTTATTCCTCCCTGACCTGGTACTTGCTTGCAGAATGGCAAGCATCTTCCTTTCATTCAATAGAGTTGACTTAAGGACTCCGAAGCTAAATTGGTCCTTGCCCTCTAGAAGCTGAGAGGGGGAGACATTTCCGTCGCAGTCTGCCCAGAGGGAGAAATCCAAGGGATAGAAGCCAAACTCAGTTCAATGTTTCCCCCTGGGCTACAGGGGCCTCTTCCATCTGTCACTCTGACTTTTACAGGAGCTCCTGTCCCCACTCAATGCCCACCTGGTACCTGGTCTGAGGAAGGGAACAGAAATCCAGAAGGATGTCGAGATTGCTCTGGAGAGAAACTCTGCTCTAACGGCCACCTGACAATCTGGCCAGCACCTTGCCACCCAGGGTGGGCAAACACACCCACCTGCATTTGAGGGAACAGTATCCACAAAGTGAGGAGGTGGTTCCTTTCCAGGATCCAGATTCAGCCAAAGAGCAAGGGGGAGGAAATCCCTAAAGTCAGGAAGGAGCCATCCCCACTGGCCTGTGAAGCCTGCTGGCCACTTGCAGACATGCAGAGGTTAAGTCATGCCAGAATTCAAGAAGGGGCAGGCGAGGAAATGTTTCAAGCCCATGCTAAATGTCCATGCACTGCCTGTAGCTGCATGCTCCTCAGTGACTGCCCTTGGCTGAGGCCTTTTTTGCTTGGGCCACATTTTTCCAGGGTTTCCTTCACTGGAGGAACTGGCCCTGCTACCCGCATGGAGGGCTTCTCAGGGAGATCCTGCCCCCCTGGGCATGTCTGTCCTCTGGAAATGGCTGACCCCACTTCGTGTCCTCCTGGCTCCTACACAACAGAATGTTACATATGTCCTAGTGGCCACTACTGTGTTTCAGGACTGAGGCCACAGCTGTGTCCAAGAGGTGAGTGTCTTGCCAATAGCCCAGCTGACTAAGCAAAGGGTCCAAAGCAAAAGGGAGGAATGGGCAGGGCAGTTAACATGCCTGTTATCTTTCTCCACTTCCTTCAAAGGCCTGAACTACATATTCTAATAATAAGGTGGTAATTCCTGGACAGAGCATTTCTATTTCCTGGGCAAGAGCCCTGCAGCAGAGATGCCAGGCCTCTACGCTGGACTCCAGCGCAGCGCCCAGAGCCTGCCCTCTGTCAGCTTCCTCCCCATCCCCTGCCTCTTCAGGCCCTAATCTTGGCCCTGCTCCCTTCCCAGGTTTCTACTGCCCTGAAGGGACAGGGCTTGACTGGCAGCCCTGCCCCCCAGGTACCTATGGCCCTGTGCAGGGACTGAGAAGCCTGCCAGAATGTCAAACCTGTGATAGGGGCAGGTTCTGCCCAAGTGCCAATGCTACAGAGGCTGGTGGACAGTGCTGGGAAGGCTTCTTCTGCTCCAGAGGGTCTACCCGGCCCAACCCAGAGGCTGGCACTGAAGGTACAAAGCCTTCCCTGTTGGACACTGAACCCCTACCCCATTTTCTAAACCCCCTAAACTGGAAGGTAGATAACAGATTCAGATCCCTCCATCCATTCATCAACCCAGAGAGACTGATGAGTCTGTTTTCTCTAAGAGATCTCGGGTATCTGTCATGGGCTCCCTGTGTTCCTGGGCTCTCACTCATGACGGAAGGTGGAGGGCAGGGCAGGCAGGATACAGGTGCCCAGTGCTTTGGCATTTGTCTCCACTACCTACTATCCCTCCTTGGCAGAACACCCAAGAGCTCCTGTATCCCACATAGACCAGGCTGAGGGCGAACACCAGGGCAGACCTGAGGAAGCTTACCATGTGGGTCATGGAGAAATACCCTTCAGCTGAGCCATGCATTTGAGTCAGCTGGCACATAATGATACTGAGGTTGGGGGAGGGCCAGATCATCAAATCTGAGATTGGGGGCAGGGCAGCCCATCCCAGGTATGGTCAATATGTTAATCCTCCCAAGTGGTTCTAATTGTATAGCTGAGAGATTGTTCCAGTGGTTTTGATCTTTTGGGGCTCAAGTCCTCTTTGGAATCCAGGGACCACAGGGCAAAATCCCATGATCCAGTCCCATCCTTATTTCTGACAGAAGGGAAACGGAGGCTCAGGAAAACGGTCTGCTTTGCCTAAAGGCACACAGTCAGTAGTCAACTTGGGTGCTTAGGCCCACTGACCCTGGTCTAGCTTTCTGTTACTCTGCAGCTGCCCTTAGGCTCTAAAGGTCATGCATCCACACTGAGACCTAGACTCTGGTGAGGACATTGAGGCACAGCTTATCCCACCAGCTCCTAATCCTCCAGCTACAATACCCTGTCTACTCAGCAACAGCCCAGAACTAGCTGGTTTCTATCTTCAGTCACCAGGCAGCCCTAGTGGCAGGCCTCTTGGACCAGGGCCCATGTGGGTCAAGGAAAGGAGAGAAGACACAGCTAGGCACCTCCTAGGCACCTCCAGATACTGGAAAAAATGTTAAAATGCCAACCAGCATGAAAAGGTCTGCAAAGTCCTCTATAGCAAGAGCTGGAATGGTGATGGAAACCCTGCCTCAGTCTCAAATGCTGTCTGTCCATCCCCTAGACCCCAGGGCTTGAACCTTTCAGGAAGGCCCCGCCACTCCCTCAGATGCCCTGCTTCCTTCAAGAGCCCCTTCCACATGCCAGCATCCCATGTCAGGAAAAGCTACCGACGTTGGTGGTATAGTGGTGAGCATAGCTGCCTTCCATGTCAGGAAAAGCTTCCCTTGATCCCTTCCCTTCTGTAACAGCAGCATGAGGCTGTGGTGGAATGACCAGATGCAGAGGGTGTGACTAGTGGGAGGGGATCCACAGCCCAATTCCAGGGCCCAGAGCCTGTACAAGCGATGGAGAAGGAGTTGTTTGGAGTACCTGCTCCTCACCACTTCCCAGGGGCCAGGCTAATTTGTTTCTTGGTTCCAGAGGAGGCTGGCCCATGTCCTCAGGGACACTACTGCCCCAGGGGTTCATCCATACCCCAGCCCTGCCCACCTGGCACCTTCAGCGCACGCATCAAGCTCAGCTTAGAGGTAAGGAAACTCTAGCCTGGGATGAGGCTCAGTATGGGAAAGGCCCTATTTGGATCTAGCCAAACCTTGAGGTCAAAGGTTGTTGTGGGGTCTGTAGAACAGAGCCACCTGGCTATCTCCCCCTTCCTTTGACTCTGTACTTGAAAATCACTTTCCCAGGGAGATCTTCCCTTGCCCTCCTTAGCACATATCTCAGTCTACTATGCCATTTTACTTACTGGCCTTATTTATTTTCTGTATTCCCCACCAAAATATAAGCACCACAGAGCTAAGGAGTTTTGTCTTTTGCTCACTATTCTATAATCAGAATAGTGCCTGGCATATAGCTGGCTCCCAGTGCATACTTGTTGGCTGCATGAATGACTCTTTAAGCTGACTTTGGAACCTCAGAGGGAGCAGCAACCCCCTGGTGCCAGGTGCATGTTAGGGGGTGCAGGGAGAACAAGGAGGATGCCTAATGAGGGTGGACTAGAGGGAGGTTAGAGAGCGAGTGAAGAACCATCTATGCAGCACCTGGTGCTTACCTTGAAGATAGCTACCTGAGTGAGATAGAGGCCAAAGTAGGGTTTGAGCAGAGGAGTGACATGAGACATTACTTTATAATCTATATTAGTATGTAATTTATAAAGGGCCACCTTAGGATGTGCAAAATTCTACTTTAATTGCCAGGTTCAAAAAGCAACTTTAATATCTGGCTTTCTTCACAAGCCCTTTCATCCAAATCATGGTTTGTAGTTCACCATTCAGAGACCCTTTTGTTATTAGAGAAATATTCCTGGCTTGTCAAAAGGCTCAGGAATGCCAGCTCTCTGGAGTGCTTGGTCCTCCTCACCCAAATGAGCTGAGAGGTCTTCCCTGGAGGTAGGTCAGAAGGACAGACTTCGGTTGTTAGTGGTCAAACTACAAAAGAACACGGAAGTAAAGAGAAAAAAAAGAAAGCAAGCAGAACGACATACTGATGTGTATGTTTTGGAGTGTTAAGCCTCGACTTAGGGAGTTTCTGCCCCACCTGGAGAATGTGCAAGCAGAATGGAGCAAGGGCCTGTCAGGGGTGTTGTAGATGAAGGAAGGTGAACCAGGACAAGAGTTCTTGACCTGAGGCCCCTTTCAGGCCTTCTGGTGTGGTCCCTGCCTCCCTGCCCTGGCCAGAGCTGGAAGCTGGCATCTTATTGGGGGCATCTCCCACAGGCTGCCTGCTCCCCGTGCCTGCCTGGCCACTACTGCGGCTCTGCAGGCCTCACCAGCCCTTCTGGGCCCTGCAGCACAGGCTTCTTCTGCCACCACGGGGCCCTTGTCCCCAACAGCTCCCTGGGAGACGGGACCAGTGGCCCTTGCCCTGCAGGTATCCCCCAGGGGCTGATCTGAGGAGGAGCCTGGGGAGGTGAGAAGGGAACAGGCTCCAAGGCTGCCACTCAGAGAAGGGCCAAGGGTCCCTTGGGTCCTGCAGGAACTGGGTTCAGTATGGGGTTTCCCGTGGCCCTGACCTATTGGATCTGTTTCCCTTTCAGGGCACTTTTGCCCCCCAGGCACTGTTACTCCAAGGCCATGCCCAGCAGGCATCTACAACAGCCTGGTCTCCCAGGGTCACTGTGAGTCTTGTCCCGAAGGGTGAGTGCTAAGAGGCCATCCCAGCGGTTCACATGTCCAGTTGGGCGGAGTTTGCATTCCTGCTACTGAAGGTGGCTGGACCAGATGCTCGCTAAGATCTCTTTCACCCTGAGTTTCCTGTGACTTTAAGAAGTCATTGAAGAACTTACATCTTCTAGCCACCTTTCTTTATGTCTCTTGATCTCTTTATTGGGTATCAGTGAGTCATTCCTAATTTCAAACCTAGGTTTCTTATGCTGCAATTTAAGCCATTTAAGCACCCCACCACCACCACCTCCTGCCCAGCCCCCTGTGCCTTGGTTGTAATAGAGCTATGTCCCCAGTGGGGCAATAACTCCTGAGGCCAGCAATGGAAGGAGATGTCTCTGCCCCACTTCACAGCCTTGTGAGCATCCTCCTCCCCACTTGTCTTTTCTGTAGTTTCTTCTGTCCTGCAAATACCTCCTCTGTGGTGGGGAAAGAGTGTCCTGCCAGCCATTACTGCCCTGCCTCCACATCCTTTGCTTCTCAGTTCTCCTGCCCCAGGGGCACCTACAAGCCACAGAGAGGCAGTGTCCAGTGGTCAGACTGCACACCCTGTGAGCCAGGTAAGGGGACAGGTACATATCCCCACCCCAGCCATATTAGGCCACATCCTCCCTGACCAGTGAGGGCAGGACTCAGGCCTGCCTGAGGATCCTGTCTTTCCCTCTCTCCTACAGGCTCCTACTGCCTTCTACCTGGGCTGGTGGCCGTGTCTGGGCCTTGTAGTGCAGGGTTCTACTGTACTCAGGCAGCGGCTGTCCCGAATCCCACTGTTGGGATCACAGGAGACCTCTGTCCACCAGGCCACTTTTGTCCCAAGGGTAGCTCCAAGCCCACTCCATGCCCCCCAGGTGAGTTATTGATGGGGTGGGGTTGGTAACCAGCAGTGCACAGGTCTGCTCTGGACCCTTGAGATGGGGAAGGAAAGGAGGTCCACCTTGGGGAGAAATCTTGGGAAAGGCACAGAAGAAACCCCCAAACTATACTCAAAAAGCAATGCCCATCCTGCATGCACATAGCATGAGGATTGGGGGTAGACTGATGAATGAGCTGATTAAGAGCTTGGGCCTTGGCTCTCTGAGGGAGGCTTGAACATGGAGGGGTGTATGGCAGAGGTGCAGCACGAAGTGAGTGATACCTTTCAGCCCAGATGGGGGGATGAGATGAAGCTCAGCTGTGTCAGGGCCCAGATCTCCAGGCAACGAGGCAGCCCAGGGGGCTGGGGAGCCCTTCAGCCACCAGTCTATGAGGCTGAGCTGGCAGAAGCAGGATCATGACTCCTCAGTCTGAGAGGCACCACCTTGAGTCTCCGTGTGGGAGAGAGGCCCCCTGGCAGTAGCCATGGAGTGTGTACCTGCAGGCTCTCTCTCACCCATCTCTGGAGCCCTGTCACAGGAGGACTGCCAGCCGTGCCCAGCTGGCTGGTTCTGCTCCAGGGCTGGCCTGAGCTTCCCAGAAGCCCCATGTGAAGGAGGCTGGTTCTGCCCCAGGGCCTCTGTCTCTGGGCATAGTCCAGGTAAGAGCATTTCCTCCTCACCATTTGGGTAAGGGAAGGGCCTTATAGGAACTTCCGTGGACTGGCCTGGAGGGAGACATGCCCATGGGCTTGCCCTCTGTATTCAGGTTCATGTGGCCCAAAATGCAGTGAGACAGGCCCTTGTGACCTGGAACCTCCATGGAAGTTACTGGAAACACTAGGTCTTAGCAAGGCTCCTCATGCATCCAGAGAGCAGAAAGGGAGAAGGGAGACACTTGGGATGGGAGTCATAAAAAAAGGAAGAAACAAGAAGACTTTTTAAAAAATCAGTCAAAGTTAGAGAATCTCGTGCTTTGGGGGAAGGAATAAAAATACTCTAGGGTTACATAAGACACCCTTGTGAGAGGGGAGGAAGGGTCTGGGGTCCAGCAGAGAAGAGGAAGAAGCTCAGACACCTAGGACAAGGATGCATTAGAGTTCCTCTTAGCAGAGCCAGCACATTCTGTCTTCTGGGGTCTGCATTCTCCACTGAGAACCAAAACCAAGTTGGTTGTAATCAGTTTTGAGATATAAGTAATTATACTAACGTATCAGTATTTAGATCAGGCTCCTTTTTTTAAAATCACAATGGGTTGAAAGTTGGCTCTATCACTACCTTGTACTCAGTTGCATTCTGACACTTTTTCCTGTGACAAAGGAAAGCAAGGTCAAGTCACTGCTAGTTCCTAGGAATTGTGCCTGGCCCTGAGAAACTTTTAGCAAGTGTGCTGTGCAAGGGAAGGTCAGCCACTGAATGCAAAAAGTAGGCCTGGCCAGGACACAATCTTTGCAGACCCACAGCAATGGCCACCAGAATACCAATCAAAGAGATTTGGAAGGGCATTAAGGAACCCCTCCCAAGAGTGAGGATCATGCCTGCAGGGCCCAGGCCAGCTGTGAATGCAAATGTACAGAGGGACCACAGTGCACATCAGGGCTCAAGGAAAGCTGCAAATCTAGGTCACTAAGTTTAAAAGATTTGATTTCTGTATAAGCCAAATAAAACCCCTGCAAAGGCAGACCCAACCTGCATACCACTGTCCTGTGATCTCCACGCTAAAGCAGTCTTCCAACCAACAACCACTGAGAACTACCTGTGTGTCAGGCACTGTCTGCAGACAGCGAAGAGGCTCAAGTGCCTTGGTCTCATCAGGCTTACAACCTGATAGCACTCAGTGGAAAGGAGCTCCTCACTGAGCAAGGAGGCTCCGTCTGATACCACAGGCTCTCAGGAGGGCCACCCCCTCTGTCCCCACCTGGGAGCTCTGGCCTCCACATGAACACAGACCCAACCCCAAAGCATAACCTATTTAGGACAGTATTTCTAAAAAATTCTTTAAATATCCCAAGAAATTTAAAAGGTAGATATATAAAGAGTAAAAACAGTTTCATCCTCCAGAATATGGATAAAGAGTACAGGCTTCTGATCCTGCTCCATCTCTTCCCATGGCCTGTCTCCTAAATTAGCTCCCCTAAAACCTGCCCCTCATGCCTTCATCAGTCAAAGACCTGTGGCAAACCAAGTTCATGATCATGGGCAGGCTTCCTTCTGCTTGTCAGTCATCTGTATGAGGAATAGCACAGGGGCCCCCAGGGGACTTGTTGACACAGCATTTCCCAAGCTTACATGTCCAAAGAGCCTGTGTTTTAAGAAACATCTCATAGGACTCGGACCACTGGGAGACTGAGGCTGCCTCAGGTCCCTTATGAGGTTCCCAGCTCTAACTCCCAGGCTGAGGAGAACACTGTCATTCTACCCCTCTCAGTCCTGTCACTATACACCTGGCTCCTTCCCACCAAGGGACCACCAAGGGACCACCAGGAGGTTCCTACATGGGTCTTCCGAACAGAGCTAGTTTTCAGATGGAGCCTCCCTTTTGGGCATCTATAGGACTAAGAGATAAGGAGCCAGTTCTGGGAGTGTCATACATCATAAGCACCATGAATCACATGCCCCACCCACTCAGCCACACTCACATGGAGGGAGTAAGAATCACTCAGAGCTCTGGTTGGAAAGAGATGGGGAGTCTCCCAAGAGGGAATGATTGTCTCCCATGGCTTTTCTAGGCACCGTCTGCCCCACTGGGTACTCATGCCCCCCAGGCAGCCTGGAGCCCCAGCTCTGCCCTCCAGGGCTGTATCAGGATGAACCTGGACAGAGTGTCTGCAAGACATGCCCTGCTGGAAAGTGAGGAGCTGTTACTGGGACTGGGGTTCCTCCTTTATCTGGGTGACACCTGACCTTTCCTGCCATCTCTGAAAGTAGAGAGACTCATGTTTCAAACACCGGTGACCATGGGTACTGCAGGCACCTTTGCCTCGTAGAACCCAATGTAAATAAAACCCTAACACCAATGCAGGGGCTATGGAGGGCTGCAGACTTCATGTACAAGACTCATGAGACAGGTTGTTGTCCTCCTTGATGCCCATTTTCTCTGACCTCAGATGGTCCTGGGGGGTTTTGCTTCTGCCCAAATCCTCCATGCCCCAGGAGCTTTCTTCCTCTGGAGGATCCTCAATGCCTAGAAAACCTGGAGATGTAGAAGGCTCTGATTCCTTCATTCCTGACCACATACTGGCTATTTCCACAGGTTCTGTTCCTTTGGGATTCAGAATCCAGGCATCAGGCCTATTTGGCCAGTGGACTGTCCTGCTGGCTACTATTGCCCTTTGGGTACCTGGACCCCCACCCAGCACCCATGTCCAAGGGGCACGTTCCGAGAGTGGCCTGGTGCACTCAATGCTACGGATTGTAGGCCTTTGTCCTGCAGGACAATTCTGCTCAGATTCAGGTGAAAAGAGCTATCTCTCTGGGACTCTGAGAGGTCATTTTATGATCCATTTGTCCCAGAGGCACTTAGCCTGCCTGCAGGTGACACCCTAAGTCCCTTCCATCACATATGACCTGTGGCCCTATATAGGGGATACTACCTGAGGCCTGAACATGGGGATGGGATGGCAAGGCAAAGGTGACCTGGCCCTGACTCCTAAGACTTCACAGTGGGGAAGGAGATAGAAAGAGACAAACAAGAACATGAATGTTACAGCCCAAGCGTGTTGATTTCTGGCAGATAAGATGCTCTGAGCAGGGGAGGGGACATTGATCCCACAAGTGGTTTGAAGGTAATGGCCCTGTTCAGGAAGCAGGGGTTTATGTCCAGAGCAGAGGGGGCAGGACTTCAGGGAGACCCTGTCAGGACTGAGTCGAAGGCTTAGAGAGTAGACATAGCAGTCACCATCTTGCAAAGATGAAGAAAACAGTGTGGTGTGCATTTGTCGATTTTAGCTGTCTACTTCTTTTATGTATAGATCATCTAGTGCATGGTGCTGGGAAGCAGAAGGGAGGTGTGAATTCCCACAAACAATCCCCTGGGGAATCTCCATAGAAGCATGGGTATGTCACACCAGAATAAGACTAGGGATGTGAGGTATGCACCTATCACTTGCAGCCAGGGTGGCATAGCCCTGCACATCTCCAACTACTACTGCAGGGTCTGTATTTTTTGGTTCCTAAGTGAACACTCATTCATTTAAGCTCTACATTGTCCTGTGGGATGTGACCAGACAGGCCTTTTAAGCTCATTTATCATCACAAAACAGCTTCTATTTTACAAATGACAAACCTGAGTTGAAAGCGGCCTCCTGCATAGGGAGTGAGCAGCAGAGTTGGGAGGGGATACAGAGTCTGGCTGCAAAAGTCTGGCACCTTGGGCTTCAGGGCGCACTACACTTCCAAACTTAAGCACAGTTCCAGGAGCTCTTCCAAGTCCCTTTTCCCCTTTCTTTCTCATTTGAAGCCAGGCTCACTGTCATATACTCAGCCTGTCTCCACTCCCTCTCCACAGGATCTGGGAAACCCTTCCCAGATGGGCCATGCTCAGCAGGTTATTATTGTCCTCCTGGCCAGACTTCAGCAACCCCTACATCTTTCCGGTGCCCCCGTGGCTTCTACTGTCCAGAGGGATCTTCCCAGCCAAAGGTCTGTGAGAATGGAACATTTCAGCCCCAGGAGGCTAAGGGGTCTTGTGAGCCCTGCCCTGCAGGATTCTACTGCGAAGCCTCAGGCACAGGTGGGCTAATGAACACAAGGCCCCCATATGGTACTGGGTCCCAGGGCAAGGTTCCAGTAGTTTGAGCCCCTGTAGGAATGATGCCTGATGAGCAGGAGTTCCCCTTCCTTGTTAGAGAGAGGGGAGGGACTAACCTGAGGTGGCACAGTAAATCAGCTCAGCACAAGAGACCCCTGGTATCCTCCCTTATGCATTCATTTAGGTTTAGCTTTAGAATGTATCTCTTATGCAAGAAACTTGGTTGTCATAGTCATAGTGTTAGATCCACATACCATGACAACTGGCAGCAAAACAGAGGAAAGAGAACCCTAAAACAGTCCAGGTACAAGGGAGGAGCAAGTCAGGGACTTAAACCAGGAGTAGGTGTAGCACAGTGACTCATCAGGATGCCCAGTGCCCAGCTCAGGAGAGTAGGCATTACATGCAGGACAGGAGAATCTGAGGTCCTAGGATCTAGTTGGCTGTGGCCCAACTCAGTTTCCACACTTGATATGACCTTGTTCCTGTTTAGAGATACACAGGTGGGGTCTGAAGATTGCTGCAGGGGTAGTGGACCTAGAGTGCCCAGCATGGCAAGTGCCACCTTCTAGAGAAAGGGAGTTTTATGCTAGACAGCCTCAAGGCTGGAGATCTCAAGAAGATCTTGGGCAATACACCTGCCATGATGACAGATGGACAGCCTTTGAGGGTCCCTCTCTCACTCAACATGCCCAGGAATTAGACAAAGAATAAAGTACCATGACTGAGGGGCTGGGCCAGGGCAACCTCAGAGGTGGTGGGGGGGCAGTCTCAAGTCTCTAACCAGGATGCTCAGAAGGTAGGGCTCCTACTGCAAGCTCAGGCTGACCCTGCCATTGCTCCCTAGGTCCCACAGCTGGTAGCCCCAGCCTGTGCCTCCAGAGCTACTTCTGTCCCCGTGGCTCCCACTCAGACACTGCCCACCCATGCCCTCAGGGGACATTTGGGCCCAGGCGAGGGGCCAGTGCAGAATTGGACTGTGAGCTGTGCCCAGCAGGTTTGTTGACTCTGGACAATTAGCTACTGGAAAGCCTAGACTAAAGGGCTGAGAAGAGAATAAGGAAAAGTAGAAGGAGTGCAGGCAAACAAATCTATGAGCAAATGCATCTTGGGCCCCTGCGCCCATATTGCCATGCCAGTCCTTCACATGTCTAACAGCTGGGTCACAGTAAGCAAAGTCAAGTCCAAACACAGGCCAGGGTCCCATTGTCCTCCTACAGACCCAAGGCCTCTACCATCCTTTGGATTCTTCAGGCCTCCTCACACCCTGTGCTCCAGCCCATTCAACATGCTTCTCTAGGGCTCAGGGCAAGACCAACCCCATGTTTTCTTCAGAGACCAGGTACAACTGGAAAAAAAAGTACTGCTCTGGTCAGGGCAGCTCCATGTCTCTCTAGCTCATTCTGCCCCCTCAGTCCTGACTCTGCCTGGCCGTCATGCCAATACCCCCTGCTAGTCTGAGAGCCTGGGGAGGGGAGGAGATGTGGAGCATAGCCCAAGAGAGGCAGGGCTGGTGCTAGAGCCAGAGGAAAGTGGGAGATGTTCTTCTGTCACCTGTCCTTTGGGTCTCCTTCTTATAGGGATGTTCTGCTCATCAGAAGGGCTGTCCCAGCCATCAGGGCTCTGTCACTCAGCCTACTACTGCACAGGAGGAGCAGTGTCTCCCACTCCCATCAAACACAAAGTATGTAACACTGGGCACTTGTCCCCAGACATGTGTCTTGAGTCCGCCCTGCAACAGTGACTTTTTTCTTTTAAAGCATTTGCCTTCCAGTGTGATATCTTGGGTTGGATGGCATGTGACAATAAGAGCAGTTATATAAACAGAGCCTTTATTCAGTACTGGGCAATGTTTATGTACTTTATACACATTGACTCAGCAGTCCTCACTGGCCCTGTGGGAGACCCCAGGATTACCCCACTTTAGACATGAAGAAACAGAGAAGCATGTGGAGTAATGAATGTTCTCAAAGCCATGTGGTGAGAAGGTGTCCATCAGTATGTTAGATTATTATACTGTAGAGCAGGGTAGTAGAGAAAAAGTTGGGTGGATGGACTCATGGACCCGTGTTCGACAGACAGATGAACCGATGTGTATGGTGTGTTAGTTGATTATCTCTGATTCTCATCTTGTTACTGACTTGTGGTGTGACTTTGGACATACCTGCCCCTTGCCCTCTCTGAATGCCAACTTCCATTTTAGAACATACACTGCCCTTTTTGGAAGTCACCAACTCTACATTGATGCCACAGAGAAGAGACTAGGTCAGGGGATGAGGAAAAGAAGGGAGGGAATCCAACACTATATTTAAGAAGTAAGAGACCCCTCCCAGACCTCCCACTCATCCTCCATAGGCCTTTGGCTGTCACAGTTGGAAGCACATAGTAATGTGATGATTTTGCATGTAATGCTCTTATTTGAGGTATCCCCAGCCCCAGGTGCCAGCAAAGGTGTTTGCTACAACTCTAATGTAAAGGCCTTTCTTCCTTCTCTCTGACTGACAGGTGGAGGGCCCAGGACTTTCTGGGAATGACATCTGCCCTCCTGGCTCCTTCTGCCCCAGGGGAACAGGCTCACCAATGCCATGCCTGCCTGGGTTTTACTCCTCTGCCACAGGCCTGACCAGCGAGGACCAGTGCCAACCGTGCCCCCCAGGGCACTACTGCAGCCACCCTGGGCTGTCCCATGTCCTGGAGGCAGAACTCTGTGATGCAGGGTGAGGGGGCCCTGACCCTGAACTCCTCAGGTGCAAGGAAGGGGGAGGGTCCCTGTCAGGCCTGACAAGACCCCCAAGTTATAGATTAATCCTAAATCCCATGGCCTCTTCCCCCCACTTATAAGGAGTCTGAACCAGAGTTACTGTCCCCCAGGATGTGGACTTCCAATGTGTTGTCTCTTTGATACAGGGCTGAACTGATCCCTGGGACCTTCCCAGCCCTGACCTTCCAAGATCCAAGGAGTGCTGGTGTGCCAGGCCAGCCCTATGGTCCCACTCAGTCCCAGGCAGCCTCAACAGCCTCTGTAGCCACTACCAGGCCTTTGGCCAATAGCTAACCGGTGTCCAAGATTCCTGACAGGTGCATTTCCCCCCTCATTGTTGAAAGGGCTGGAGACTGGCCACCAGTAAGAAGGAAGTCCTGCCCCATCTGTTCACAGGTCCTGAGGACAGAAAAATCTTGGAGAAGGAAATCATACTTATCCTGGAAAATGTCTGACCCTTCCCAACACTGTACCTGAGCCCCTACTGTGTAGTTTTCCTATTACAGGGGCAGAGGCATGTTTTAAAGTTGAGGGCCAGAAGACCTCCTTCCATCCCAGGGATGACCCTTGGCCATGGTCACACTGGGCTTATCCTCAACACAACTCTGATAACCTGGGGCTCCAAAGACTACCCCTTTGTCTTACTTACCTTTTGCTTCGCCAGGACCCCATCATCATGCTGAAGGAGGTTCAGCCATGGTTCTTCATCTCTTCAGGTATATCTGTCTGGGAGGCAGTGCTGTGCCCTCACCTTCTGATGGAACCCATGGATACAGATGTCCTCCTGGCTTCCGCTGTCCCCTAGGGGCTCACAGTGAGCAGCCCTGTGAACCTGGAACCTTCAACCCGTTGCCTGGGGCTGACACCTGCCTTCCCTGCCCAGGAGGCACCTACTGCCAAAAGGTTGCTACCGTGGAGCCCACCACCTGCCCCAAAGGTAATGAATGCCCTCAGGTTAGCCTCTTCCATCACTCTCAAGGGTAGAAGGACATTGGACAAGACTGCAATGGACAGTGCACCTCAGGGTTCAATGTAGCTGGCACCCCTGGCTCCCAAAGCTCATCTCTATCCTGAAACTGAATGCTTGATGGCAAAACATCAGCCCTCCCTGGCAGCCAGAGACCCACTTATAAAATGGGGCTAATCATGCTACAGAAAGAGGACACAGGGTGAAGGTTGCTGAGGACTGCCGAGGCCTCCTTCACACAGTCTGTGACCAGCCTCATATATCCATCCCTTCCTATCACTGCAGGTTCCCAGTGGGTACCCAGAAGGTGAGTGTGCATATACTATGGAGGAAAGAGCACAGGTCTGAGAGGCCGGACATTCTGGTCAGTCTCATCCTGATCCTAAGGTGCTGCTGTCCTTGGACAGCCACAACTTGTCTGCAGAGTGAGACCAGAGGACTTTGAGAACCCCACCCTGAGAGAGCTGAGTAAATGCCTCCCCCAGAGAGGACTACAGCATGTCTCTTGTGAGACTCTTAACCAGGCTGCCTGTTGGAATGCTCCTAGGGCAGCTATTTCTTGAGTGGGAATACTGGGGGCAGGGGGAGGGTTGTTTGAGGTGCACATGATCCCACTTTCTCTAACACAAGAAACTCTTTCTCCCAAACCTATTGAGCCAGACCACACCTATTACTCATTCTCACTACATAATGACTCCAGAAACCTCAGTGCTGACGTCCCCACGCACACAAACACATGCACGCACACACACATGCCCACAGGAACACCTCTGCTGCCTGCACAGACCTCTTTAAGTCCCCACCCCACTAGCCCGGATACTAACCTTCCCCACCTTTTCCCACCACCCAGGTCAGCGTCCTCTTCCATGTCCTTCAGCTGTGCTTTCTGCACCCCTCTCAGGGCTTCCCTCACTTTTCTGCCATAAGTGATGAGGTTATAGGGCCCAGGGAGCAGCTGTAGAGTTGGGACACTTGCTGTCCACTTACTCATACCTTCCCCACAGGTCACTATTGCCCAGGAGGGACATCCTCTGCTCTTCCCTGTCCAGAGGGAACCCTGAACCTACAGGAAGGAGCTCTCTCCCCTAAGGCCTGTCAGCCTTGTCCTGCAGGGAGATACTGCCCTGGTGAGGGCAACAGGCAGACTGAGGGTAAGTACCAGCAACCCAGCAGGACTATGTCCCAGCCCCACTGCAAAGCTGCCCCCAGTGAACTCCTTGGCAGGGCCACAGCATATGTCTGGGTCTGGCTGCCTACCTCGGTGTGGCTTCCTGCCACTTCCTCTGTTGGACACTGTTCCTCCCTCCCACCCTCCCCCAAAAGTCCTCAGCCTTGTGGCCAAGAGTAGGTTCTCATTCTAGCTCTGAACTTAGTGCATGCATGACCTTGGACAAGTCACTTAACTTTCTTACCTGTCTCCTCCCCTGTAAAATGGAAATGATAACTGTACCCATCTCCCACAGTTGCTGTGGGGAGTGTGGTCCCTACAAACAGGAGCTCAGAACGGTGCCTGGCTCCTAGATTTCATGTGGAAGCCACCAGCTCAGGGCCACAGGTTTCCCTGACCATTCCTTCCTCTTACTTTAATTTCCATGATTCTCTGGAAACCAGGGAGGAGGCAAGATATGGGCCTTCCACAGAACAGGCAGCTGGTAAGGCTTCTGATGCTGCCCTAAAATTTGAGTCTTTCTGTATCTAAGGGTCCTGTTCAGCTGGTTACTACTGTGAAGGGGGAGCTGCCAGCCCCACTCCCCAGAGAAACTCTGTCTTTCCCCTCAATGGACCCTGCCCCAGAGGCCACTACTGCCCCCAGGGGACTCTGTACCCTGTGCCCTGCCCAATGGGGACAACGAGGAGCAGCCCAGGTGAGCATCTGCCCTTTGCTTTCCCATCCCCTTCCAGCTGTGGGCTCTCCTTCCTCAAATCTCAACACTGTACACACAAACAGCACAACAGAAGCATCTGTTTGTCAATATTTCTAGGGTGGACATGAGGCTGAAAGACAGGCCTATGCTTAAGTGTGGATGTTAGGGCTTCCCACCCAGGACAGGGACTACTCCTCTACCCTTTAGTCTATGCCCAATGCAGGGCTCTGTCTGCAGAATGCCAGGCTATGCCTTTGGCCAACCAAGGCAAAGAGATGCCCTAAGTGAGGCTTTGAGCAGAGTCTACTTCATTCAACACATATTGTACTAGGCTCCATTCTAGTACTGGGGTGTGGCAGCAAGCCAAGCAGGGAAAAGCTCTTGTCCTCAGGAGTTGCTATTCCAACATGGGGACAGAGCCCATGAACTTTGACCTCCTTATCCAGGTGGCACCTCTGAGGAGAGCTGTGAGCCCTGCCCAGCAGGTTCCTTCTGCCCTGGCCTGGGCCTTGGCTCTCCTATCAGCTCCTGTGTGACTGGCTCTGAATGCCCCTGGGACCTCAGGACTTCTAGCCCCTTGGCTGTCCTCTGCCCTCAGGTACTTCCCCAGGAACTGCAGAGGGAGCCCAGTCCCCAAGGCTTGGGGAACCAGGGATCCCCACCCAGGATTCAAGCTGGAGCCCCAGCTCTTGGTGCCTTGTAAGAGGGACCTCAACACTCCCATCTGCCAGGCCCCAATTATTTTTCCAACTGGCCCACCCAACTTCCTGGCTTCTTGTACTCCAGTCACCATGGCCTGAACCACTTGGAATGAAGGATAACTCCATGACCTTTCCGAGCCCCTGAGTACTCAGCCATACCCAACCTGGCTCTCACATGTGCCATTTTGTGTCCAATGCCCAGGGTCACTTCTGCAAACCAGGGTCTTCTTGGCCTGTCCTGTGTCACCAAGGGGAGTACCAGCCTTCCCTAGGCTCAGACACCTGCCTTCTGTGTCCACCTGGCTTTCATTGCCCGCATCCCGGCACCAGAATATCCAGGCTCTGCCCAGCACATGCCTACTGCCCAGCCGGTATGCCCAGGAACCCTCCAGTCCCCATGTATCCCAGGCCTTTATCTTTCTCCCCAAGACCTTCATCTTCCTTCCTTCCTTCCTTCCTTCCTTCCTTCCTTCCTTCCTTCCTTCCTTCCTTCCATTCATTCATTCAAACTCCATGGAGTGCCTACTGCATGCCAGGCTGGTGCATTGCACTAGGAATGCCAGTGGGGAAGAGCAACTGCACAGCTTTCATCCTCCCCTCACCCCTACCTCACGCTCATCCTGCCACACCCCCATTGCTTTTCTTCTCTTCAACTGTTGACTCACCCATGCTTAATGTCCTGCCTCTTCCTTACACTCAGCCTGGGGGCCCAGGGTGAGCACCTGACTTAGGATGATGGCAAACAGATGTCATTACCTGTGCCAGTCTGGGCCAACAATCTGGGAGCAGCTTCCTGAACACCACATAGAGAAGGGCTCTGTGGTGGTGTCAGGGCAGGAAGTAGAATCTGAAGATCAGAAGGTGATGCCCCAGTGACTATGAGTTTGCTCTCCTCAAGTTTGAGTCCCGTCATCCTGAACACACTGTGCATGAGCGCATGCTCACAGAAACGTTTGCATGCACATGTGAATACATATACACATGCACAAGTATACATGCACAGGTTCACAGTGCACACATACAAACTCACGTGTGTGCACACATGTACAGATGCACACACAGTATATACAGACACATACAAATGCACATACACAAATGCATACACACATACATATGTTGTCCCCAAGCAGCCTGAAAGACAAGTAGGTTTCCATAAAAGTTCATAATCTTTGCCATGTCTTACGTAAATTTGGGAAAAATCTTCCTGACAATTTTAGGAGTTGTGAGTATGTTACCTTTGCAAGTATTTGATCCACAGGCGATGCATACATTTGTTCTTCATATACATAGAGAGAGAGAGAGACTGGGAGAGAGAGGATCCCAAGCAGACTCTACACTGTCAGCACAGGGCCCAATGCAGGGCTTGATCCCATGAACCTCGAGATTATGACCTGAGCTGAAATCAAGAGTCAGACACTTAACTGACTGAACCACCCTGGCCCCTCTACCTTTGTTCTTCCTGTGACTATGTTGTGAAAGGTATATGTGTCCCTTTAAAATGAGTGACCTCTTACCCCAAAATATTTACAACATTTCAAGTGCAAAGAACTTGGCCTATTGTCCCCATGATTACTGGTTGTATTAGTCACACACACACACACACATCACACCACACATACAGGAAGTACAACTGCCCTCTGGGAAAGAACTCTTCACCTGGCTCCCCAGACCCACCACCCAGACCCTCAGCCCACGCTTGCTGAAGTCCTGACTCTCTCACTTTAACGTCCCCTAACTAAATTCACACCTTTCAGCTTCTTCCTCTCTTGGTCGGAAATTTTTTTCAATAGATCCAGCTGCTCTCTTTACACTTTTTCCCTGCAGGGGGACTTCTTCTCTTATTTCCCATCCCAGCTGTGTACTGGGGTGCACCTGGCACAAAGTAGCACAGCCCACATACACAAGAATATGTTGAGGTTGGCAAAGCCAGAGGATGGCCACCAAGCCACTACAAGGGCCACAGTAGTGGGGTTGGGGGGTGACCTGAGTTAAAAAGGAAGGAACCACAACCAACCAGGCCAGGCAGTAAAGCAGTGTGGAGGTGGTGGCTAGGAGGGGAAGACAGCTCTCAAGAGAAATGTACTTAGTATGGACTGACTGGTTCCAGCTCAGTCTCAGAGAGCCCAGTGTCTGATACATAGAAGGAAACTCCCTGAGCCCACTGGCTAGATTAATAGCCCCTCGTCCTTAAATAAGCTTCACTGCTATCTGGAAATCCTTCCCTAGGGAGTTACTCTTTTATAAGAGGACAATAATCCTAGGGGGAGAGACTGAAGTCACTGCCATTTCAGCACTTTGAAGACTGCGAAAGCAGGAAGCACCGTGGGGACTGTAGGATACTGATGGGTGAGGGCCCTGTCACTAATTACCCCAGGTGTGGAGGAGGTGGGTCCACAGGCCCTGATGTGACCTGAGCCCTCAGCTTCCCATCTTCACTAGCCATGCTCTCTTCTCCAGGAACATGGTCCCCTCTTCCATGTCCTCCAGGGACCTTCACTCCCCCAGATGCGTCAGGCCTCCGGGAAAAGGGTGACTGCTCCATCTGTCCCCCTGGTAACTACTGCAGGTCAGTCATTCACCTCCTGTGCTGCCATCAAATTCCACCCTCTGGACGGAGAGACCCACTGGGCCCCCTGGCCTGCCTCCTGGCCACCATGCTATTCTTGGGGCAGCTCAGGTGTGAGGGGCCAGGGCCAGCTGTAAGACTGCAGCCCCACCTGGCCACACAGGTATGAACAGGGACTCAAACCTGACAATTATGTGAAGAGAGCCAGGACAATGGGCACAGACCCAGATTTTCTTTAAAAAAAAAATAATAAATACATTCAAATTGAGAATGGATCAGTATAAAATGAAAATAGCTCTGCTCAGTCCTGCCTAGAAATATGGAGAAATTCTTTATAAGCAAACTTCTTTGTGCCTGCAGGTAATACCAAAGTTCTGCACACACACTCAAGGGAAAAGATGAATAATCTTTTCTTCTACCTCTGTCTCAGGATTTTCTACAATGTGAATAGCTTTTGTAATTGTTGGGGCTAGAAAGACCTAGAAAGATAATAAATGGTTCCTATAAATAGAATAATCAGAGAGCAGACCTCAGGACACCTAGATTCTACCTGAATGTCCTACACCTACTTGTTATATGTGTATTTGTGCAATGGGGACATTCTCCCTGTAGCAGTAGAAGCCACTGGAAGAACTCTGTACTTGGGATTCAGAGATTCACAGCCTCCAGGGCTTCATAGGCATTCCCCAGCCTCCTCTGAGACCTTGGACACAGACCTCATCACTCAAAGTGAGTAGTCAGACAAAAGGAAAGCACATTGAGAGTCTCTGATCTAGAGGAATTCCCAACTTTTTCTCAAAATATGTACCTCCAATTTCCTGAGACTGGAAAGAGGGATCGCCAAAAGAAGAGCTGTTCCATTTCATTCAGAGGTGAACCTGCTTCAGAGAAGATTATTTTCTCCTGAAAAGGTGAAAGTGGAGAGTTCCTCAGAGCTTCTTTTTGGAGGATCATCTTCCTATACTCAGGAAGTTCATCCTTAGGTCTAGCCTTGCCTGCTTTCTGCTAGAGAGTTGGAGATCAGACTCGTGGCTCTCAAAGCTCAGGCCCAGGGACCTGGCAGGCCCCAGATGCTCCCTAAGAGCAATGCAGGAAACAGCTAAGACACCTGCCAGTCCTGTCCCTTCTCATTTCCACAGTGAGTGTAACAGGGCCACGAAGTTCTTCCAGGAGAAACTCGTCCTGCTAGTGCAGCCCTGAGTCCTTGTCTTTATCCACTGAGCTCCACAAACTCGGTGGAGAAGAGATGTCCAGGAATCTACCCTTTCCAGAAGGATGTGTAGGGGTCCTTCAAACCCTGCCTGGGCCCAGCACCACTGGGTCTGAGCCTCATGCCCTGTTTTGCCACTGGGTGAAGTATCACATCCTGTTTCTATCCATACATGGGTATAGCCATGTGTTCTCCTGGGAAAGAGGTCAAAAGCATTTTACACTGTGGATCAGAATGAAACTATCTGAAACAAGGGTCTGGGTGTCCTCTGGTGCTGGGGCACAGGGCTCGGATCAACTCTTCCACCCTGATCTCACTCTCCTCTCCTCTTTGTGTTGTTAGAGGTGGACAGGTGTGGGGTAAATGTCCTGCTGGTTATTTCTGCCCCCCTGGGACCTCTGAACTGATGACACAAGGTCCCAAGGAGTCTCAGACCTCGTGTCCCCAAGGACAGCTGTGTGCCAAGCAGTGCTCACCAGGTAACAACCCATTTCTTTTCCTTGGGGTGTGACAGAGGCAGAAACCAAGGTTGCTTAGCTGTCACCACCAGACCCACTCAGGGAAAAGATTGGGTTTTCTTAGTCAAAAACAAACTCTAAAAATAATTGATACCCACACTTGCCTATCTCAGTCAGTAGAGCATGCATGTGACTCTTGATTTCATGGTCATGACTTCAACGTTGGTCATAGAACTTACTTTAAAAAATCATAAAAAAATAGTTGACCCCCAGTGTTAATCTAATATGTACCTGCATACGCATGTGCATATAATTACATATATCATATGTATGTAATATAAATGTGCACCTAATGTGATTCAGATGGTTAGTGATGTGACAAACATCTTATGTGGAGCCAGGACTGGCATCCAGACCTCTCAACTCCTGGGCCAGTAGAAGCCCCCAGGCCACCCCTGGATACACGCTGTTGCCAACCTTTCATGGTGGAGCAGCCTCCCTGCCTCCACGAGATCCAGTGTGACCCCATGTACTTCAGGTTTTTACTGCCCAGAAGGGAGTGGACAACCCACCTTGTGCCCACTTCACACCACGGTGACTGCCCCCGGAGCCAAGCAGCAAGAGGAATGTGGTCCTTGCCCTGCTGGGCGCTGGTGCAAAGCCAGTGAGATACCTGCACTGGGAGGGCACTAGTCCTGAGAAGGGCAGAGGAAGGCCCTCTGGGAAGGAAGAGAGGACTAAAAGTGATCACAACCATTGCTCTCCAGGGGACCCGGCCACCCACCGCTGCCCTGCTGGCCACTACTGCCCTGGAGGGAGTGAGACCAGCCTAGGAACCCCTCAGACCTGCCCTGAGCACACCTACCTGGCTGCAGAAGGAGGCCAGAGTCTGGCAGAGTGCCTCCCCTGCCCTCCTGGATACCTCTGCCTATCCCCAGGTGAGAGGCTACCTCTAGGGCAGAGGCTGAGACTTCTGTGGAGGAGAGATGAGAGGCCATTTGGGGCCCCATGGCCATGCCTGCTGTTTTTTCCCCCAGGTCTCTCTTCCCTTGAAAGTCACCTGTATCCTCCAGGCTAGTGGTGTCCAGGTGATCAGGGTGCCTTTCTCTGCCCACCTGGCACCTTTCGAACAAAACCAGGTGCATCATCAAAAGAAGACTGTGGGCTCTGTCCCCCTGGCCACTACTGCCCCCCAGCTGAACTGAGAGGTCATGCAAATGTGTTTGCGATCCCCTGCAGAGCTGGATCTGAATGCCTTGCAGGTGAGACTGCCTGGCCTATCCCTCCCCAGCTGCTGCCCCCATCTCTTGCGCTCTTACCCCCGAGGCTCTGGCCAGGTGCTCAGGCAAGTCTGAGCAAGGGTGCATCATGCAGGCAAGGCATGGCCACCAACTTGTCTTAGCAAGCCATTTGCCCAGCCCCTCATGGTCCACTCAGTCTTGGTTGGATCTGTGCCTCCTGGATACCCTCAAGACCAAGTTGCCTTGATCCATTCCTGTCTTCCTCAGGTGCAGTGGCTGAGGTCACTTGTAGGGCTGGCTCCCACTGCGAGACCCAGACAGGGATCCCCCCACTTTGCCCCAGGGGCTATGCCTGCCCTGCTGGCTCCACCACCTACACTGGCCCAGGGCAGCTGTGAGTATCCTCCCTTGTCTGTGTGTCTCAGCCCTTGGGATCGCCAGAGAGGAGACAAACACTTGAGTTCCAAAGGAATAAGGACCCAGAGACAAGTACTAGGTAACCCTTTGTGTGGACTTCCCAGCTATGGTGTTCACATGCTTCAGTCCCTGCCTCTGTCCTTAAAAAGGAAAGGAGGGTGAGGAAGCAAGTCCCACTGAGATGCCCTTCATTAGTTTCCAAAGCCATTTTGTATGGGGTGGCCATATTTAGCAAATAAAAATACAGGAAAGCCCAGTTAAGTATGAATTTCAAGTAAACAACAGTTTTAGGATAACTATGGATTATGCAATATGTAAGAGTACTTATACTCATTGTTTATTCATTGTTAATTACCACTGTTTATCTGAAATTCAAATATGACTGGATGCAGTGTATTTCATTTGGCAACCCCAATCCTGTGTCCAGGACTGACATTCCCAGCACTTCCACTGTGTTCTCCCTACCCAGAACAAGTCAGATTTGTTCCCCTCATTCCTTTGCCCAGACTGAAGTGGGCAGGGAGCACAGATCTGCCCACTGCCCAATGGATGTGGCTTTGCCTCCTCCAGGATGACACCTTGACCTACTTAGGCCTCATCAGACACAAGGCCACCCCACAACGCCATGTCTGGGATAATGTCAGACAGAGCTGCCCTTCCCCAGCCAGCTTAAGGCCCAAACTTGGGGAATGTTGGTAGGCAGGGGAGGGGGGGTTGAGGGGAACCCTGTTAGTGAGATTAGAGCAATAGCACACACAGCCCCTATCAACATGAAACCAGAGTCTTGGGCTCTGTGTCTCTGTGCAGCTGTTTGTTTCCTTATTACTGCCCCCTGGGTAGTGCCTATCCACGGGCATGCCCTGGGGGCTCCGAGGCACTGAACAAGAGTGGCCTCAGGGTCTCAGAGGAGACTTGCTGCCACCTCTGTGAAGCAGGCACCTACCGCAGCCAGGCTCTGGATGCCCAAGGCTGCCAGCCCTGTCCCCCTGGATTCAACTGCTATCAGGGTGAGTTTGAGAAGCCTGGATGTGAGCAAGAGAGGGGTTCTGGGGTCCCAAGTCAGAATTGGGCAGAGCCCAGTGAGGAGGACTGAGGTGGCAGGTAGAGGAGGACCCACAGAGCCCCTGGGAGCAGGCAGAGGAATAGGCCTGTGGTTTTTCTCAGCTAGAGCAGCCACCTGATAAAGACCCAAGAACATGGGGGGTGAGGGGTGGGTGGGACACAGGTGAAGGAGGATTCAGAGAAAATAGGCACCACACCTGTCTTGATGTTAGTTTTAAAAGACTTAAAAATTACAGACTGTACATAATAACATCATGCAAATTAGCATATTGGAGAGAGTGGCCCAGATACTCTGGAAAACAGGACAACCCCTGCCCAGTGTGTCAGCAATGCCGGGTATTCTGCTCTGTGTTTGCTAGAGGGGTGGAAGTGCGTTCTATGGTGCCCCAAAGGCCAAGGAGGACTGTTTTGTGGGGAGGGGTAGATACAATAAAGCACAGAGCCTCCACTGTCCTCCTTACAATCTAGATTCTGCTCTCAACAGAATTGCTTTGCTAGCTCCCTCCCACTCTCTACCCCACCCAAATACCAAGTTCATTCTTCCCCTGGACTCTGCCATTTCTTAGTCCCTGGCTGAGCTAGAATCCCTGGCTCAGAATTTCCTCTCCATTTCCCTCTAGGAACAGAGAGTTACCACAGCCAGCCCTGTCCAGTGGGACACTATTGTCCAGCCAGGACTCAAAGCCCCAGGCCCTACCCATCAGGAACGTTTAGAAACAGCAGCCAGGCAGGGGCAGCTGGAGAGTGCCTGCCATGCCCCGAAGGCACCTTCAATGCCCAGCCAGGTCAGGCCGGCTGCCTTCCCTGTGGGAGTTCTGCTTTCTCTCCACCAGGTGAGTCTTCACCCATGCCCGCTCTCAAACTGGCTAATTGCCCTGGTCTCCAGATATGGGCTCCAAATACACCATTTCTCCTGTCTGATGAAGTTCTGAGGGTTAGCAGTATAAGGTTTCGGAAAACCACACTATCACCAAATATAGTTGTTCTACAAAAACTGAAGTAAGTGAGAGAATGGGCGACCCTGTGACTCCCACTGTCCCATTGTGGTGTATGTACATGGGTAAAATAAGTTTGTGCAGTGTCTTCAACAAGCAAGTGTGTGAATGTGAGGAAGCAAGCTCAGAGAAGTCAAGCAGCTTGCCCCAGATGACCCGACTAATGGAGGAGATGGGACCCTGTGCTGAAACTGGCCAGCTCGTTCTGATGCTGCCGCATGTGCTTAAAGGGGGAGCAGCCAGTTCTCTCAAGCCTACCCTTGTCTTAAGATCTACACAGCAGGATCAGGCACAGAGACATGAGAACAGCACTCAGCCATGGGCAGTGGCTCCTTGCTGATATCTGTCACCTCTCCCCATTTCAAAGAGGTGGTCTTCACATGGTTTTTGCTGGGTGAACCACTTGTGCATAATCTGGAGTACAAGCAGGAGAAGTAACCAGATAATCCAATAGCAGGAAATTCAAGTCATCAGAATCATATATAGTTAGTCTAAGATCTGACCCCAGATCTCCACATATGCCAGGTACCAATGTAAGTTCCCTCCTAATACCAATCCTCATGACCTCATACCAACTTTATTAAACAGACACAGTTTCTATCATTCTTATTTTACAAACATGTCAAGTAAACTGCAGAGAGTTTAAATAACTTGCCCACAGCCTAACAGTTAGTGCCAGAACCAGGATTTGAACACAGTCTAGCTGACTCCTACATTCCTACTCTTAACCACCATGCTATGCCACTTTCAAACGGTATAATTTGAGGTTTGCAGGGATTTCTTGTCTCTGGCATTCTATCTCCTAGGTGACAGAGCCCTGAATCCAGTGATGCCCCAGGACCTGGAGATCAGGGGCTGAGTGAAGCAGATTCCAGTGTTTGTGTTGTCTAAATTACATTTCACTGGCTTCTACATAATAATCTAGTACAACCCATTGCTTTAGCTATTGAGAAATCAATTTTAACTGGCTTATCTTGGAATGATATGAGGAAATTAGAGTTATACCTTATATGAGTATGTGATTATAATTTTTGTAGTGAGATGACCTGTAGGTCACACTACTTAAGTTTTTTTCAGGCTGGAATTATTGCAGCCATTCTCTGTGACATAGAACCCCAGGGCTATGTTAGTCTTCTTAGACTGCCATAGCAAAATACACAGACTTGGTGGCTTGAACAATAAAATTTTATTTCCCACAGTTCCAGAATTACAAGTCCAAGATTAAGATTTTGGCAGATTTCGCTTCTTTTGAGGTCTCTCTCCTTGGCTTTCAGACTTCTCTTTCTGTGTCCTCATATGGCTTTTCCTCTGTGTACAAGCATACCTGGTATATCTCTTGTGTGTCCAAGTTTCCTCTTCTTATAAGTATACCACCCTAATGACCTCATTTAACTTAATCACTTTTAAAATTCCCATCCCCAAATGTAGTCACAATCTGAGATACTAGGAGTTCAGACTTCAACATGAGAATTTGAGGGGACATAACAGCACATAACAAGGGCCTTGATCACCTCTAGGTTGAATATTGGAGTAAGCCAACATTCCTTTCAGGGTTGTGCTCTGATTAGCCTTCTCAGCTTTTACAAGATGTAGTCTTACTCCAGTAAATATATCCACCCTTTTTATTTTCTAAAAGTTGTGTTTATTTATTGCATAAGGTATGAGATAGGAATCAAATTCATTTTCCCCAAATATTCAGTTGGAATGGCACCTTTATTTTCTATGGCCATACCACCCTGAATACGCCTGATCCTGTCTAATCTCAAAAGCTAAGCAGGATCGTACCTGGTTAGTACTTGGATGGGAATGACACACTTATTGAAAGATCATTCATATATTTCATCAATCAAACATTCCATGTATATGTGGGTTTGTTTGGGAATTTCTCTTCTGTTCCAGTGCTCTTTTATCCTACCCCTGTATAAATATGGTAATAAATATGGTATCAATAGTCTATGTCTTCCAACTTTGTTCTTTTTAAGACTGTATTAGCTCTTGTGGCCATTGATTTCCATATAATGAGAGGTCATATCTGCGGAGGTACTTGTTGAATATCTGTTGGGTTGCAAAGAAACACGAAATCCTTTGGGAGAGAAATGACATCTTATATTATAAGCCTTGAACATGGCTTAGATTTCCTTGTATTCATGTCTTCTTTACTCTTCTAAGACTTTTGTTTTTATTTCTGGGTGGAGAAATATTTTTTAAATAAATTGAAGTTTGTGGCAACCCTGCCTTGAGAAAATCTATTGGAGCCATTTTTCCAACAGTGTTTGCTCACTTTGTGTCTCTGGGTCACATTTTGGTAATTTTCTCAGTAGTTCAAGCTTTTTTTTTTTTAAATATTATATTTGTTATGAACTGTGATCACTGATTTAGACCTGCTGAAAGCTCAGATTATGATTAGCATACTTTAGCAATAAAGTATATTTAACTAAGGAAAATACTGTATATATGTTGTTTTTCAGACATAATGTTATTGACACTTAATAGACTATAGTATAAACATAACTTTTTTTAGAGAAAGAGAGACAGAGCATGAGAAGGGGAGAGAGGTAGAGGGGAAGAGAGAGAAAGAGAGAGAGAGAAAGAGAGAAAGAGAGACACTTAAGTAATCTCTGCATTCAGCACAGATCCCAACAAGGGGCTCAATCCCACTACCCTACGATCATGACCTGAGCCCAAATCAAGAATCAGATGCTCAACTGACTGAGCCACCCAGATGCCCCTGAACATAACTTTTATATGCACTAGGAAACCAAAAAAAATTCATCTGAGTTGCTTTATTGCAGTGGTCTAGAACAGAATCCACATTATCTCCAAGATATGCCTGAAGTTAACATATTTTGAGGTTATTGTAAACGCTATTAGGTTTTTCAAATTTCATCTTCCAGGGTTTTGTTTGTCTAAAATTTCTTTTTCAGCTAAACAGAGAATTATAGCTTGATAGTTGTTTTCTTTAGCATTTCAAATATAGACTTCCACGGCCTCTGCCTTTCATTATTTTTGTTCAGAAGTGTTACATGAGTCTTATATTTGCTTTTCGGAGGTAAATATCCTTTTCTTTGATGCTTCTAAGATTTTCTCATTCTCTTTAATTTTTTTGGACTATAACTACAGTTCTCTTCCTATCATTTTTCTTTGTATTTATCTTCTTTGAGTTTCTTTAGCACTTCTTGTATCTGTGTTTTGATGCATTTCATCAGTGTGTGAAATTTTCAACCATTACAGTTTTAACATTTTCCCTGCTCTACTCTCTTCTTTCCTTTTTGACTCTCCAATTACACCCTATCTCTTTTTACCACACACGTCTCTTACACCATTTTCTGCATTTCTTATCTTTTATTTTCTCTTTCTGAGATTCAGTCTGTTTTTTCAGATCTATATCCCACTTTATTAATTTTGTCTTCAACTCCATACAATATACTATTAAGTGCATCTATCAATATTTTTTTACTATTCAATCTATCAAATCTAGAATTTTTTTAGTCTTTTATAATTTCCTGTTGAAATTCTCCTTTAATCTTGTCCTTTGATTTATCAAACATACTAATCTCAGTTTAAAGTACATGTCGTGTCTTAAAACTCCAATATTTGGATCTCTTGAACATTTGTAGCTAGCATCTGGGGTTTTGTTGTTGTTTTCTCTCTCTCTTTCTCTCCTTTGATTTCTTAAAAATTCTTGCTTTTTTTACATGCCTGTTTTTTTGTTTTGTATCTTTTTTTAAATTGAATGCTACATATTGTGAGAGAAAACTATAGAGAAAATCTGAAATTCTGGATGTTGTTATCTTCCTCCATAGAAGAATTACTTTCATTATGAAAAGCATTTACAGTAAGAACAAATCACCTTAGTTCATCAGGGATTCAGAAAATCAGTGGTAGGTTCCAGGTTTTGATAAAGTTGGTTTCCTTACAGTCAATCCACACTAAGGTACAGCCCTTCAGTGGTCCAAACTGAAAGTCTATGATGTTTACCAGAGACCTTTATTCTTGGTGGGCCCAATCTTTGTCCCCTTAGCCTTATGGGACATCCTGAAGCTATGCCCATCTCAACCTCTCAATGGCACCTTTGAAGTGGTAAATGTCATTTGGGAAAATGTGGTGCTAAATGTGGGGCTCTGGATTTTCATTCTCTCCAAAATTGTTTTTCCCCTAAGTCTCCAGTTAAGTTCTTTATTCCTTCAAACAGAAGTTTTCTATGTCTTTTTCTGGCCTTTCTAGTCATATGTCATAAGAAGATTGACCTAAAATAAGCTACTCTGCCATTGCCAAAGGTAGAAAAAAAGTCTTGTAAGTATATGCATTTTTGTAAACTGCCCTTTTCCATTTGAGGATGAGGTAGGGGAGGTTTTTAGTTAATTTATTTTAGATGTTAGCTCAAAAACACCAACCTCCATCTATTGTTGGTAGTGCCACAAAGATACTATATGAAGACAAATACAAAAGAAAGAAAGAAAGAAAAGAATATACAACAAACTGACAGAAGCATCAAGTGCCATAAGAAAGAAAAAAACAAAGAAGCCTGGATAGTTCAAAATAGGAAGAATTGCAAGATCATGGAAACTTATGGAAAGGCTTGTATTTAAACAGGAACTCAAGAATAAGTAAAATCTTGTTGAGTTGAGATGGTTGGGGAAAGATATTAAGCAATGATTCTTTTTATGCAGATCCAATTATTTCTATAGTCATAGTTGCCAGGCCAAGAGTTTTTCAAAATAGTTTTTATTTAGAAAAATAATTTGAAGCATGAAAAAACAGAGTAGCCCAGATTGAACAAAGGATGAGGTCTCACAGCTACTCCCACTGAGTCACTCATTCACCCAGGTAGTCCCCAAGGCTCCCCTATGGAACTATAGGCTCCACAAAGTCAAGTGAAAGTCCAAGGAGACATGGAAGACTCCAAGATCTGATCTGATAGTGCCAAGGGGTCAACAGGGAGCTGGTCCAGATGAGCAAAAGAGTATATTAAAGTTCAGGATATTAGAGAGGACTTGACCATCTATAACCTCACTGGTGAGAGTTCTCTGTGTCACTTCAGTATTGAGTAATTCTCATCCTTCTCTATAGTAGAAATAACTATTTCTCTTGTCAGTGGTCTCTAAATCAATTTGGGGAAAGAATATGACCAAGTCAAAAAAAAAAAAGTCAACTTTCAATCTATTCAACATGTTCTGCTGAGGGTCTTTGGACTAATATGCACAGTGTATGAATGATTATCTTCAGGAAGCTGACATGAAATATATTGATGATCATTCATCAATGAGTTTTTAATTCTTCCTAAGCAGATGACAGTCCCAGTAGGGGCAAACAATCTGGAATTGCAATGAATCCTAGTCAACTACAAGGTCCCAATCTCTACCTCTCCCCCAAATGCCTCTCCCAGAAAAACATTCACCTAGATTCCTTTGTTCTTCCCCTCTCATCACTTTCTCCTATGCTGAGAATCCCTGTTCTCTTGGCAATGTCCATCCAATCTAGACCATCCTTAAAGCTCCTTTGGAGGCCTTCAGTCTCTACAACTCTTTTTCTTTCTATTGTCTAGAGACAGAGGCCTGTGTCAGTCCTTCAGAATTGGCCCCACAAGGTTTTGTGTAATGGAGAATAGTAATAACAGTTTCCATGAGGTGTCAAGTGCTTTCAATTACATCAGTAATTCTCAGCCCCAGCTACACATTAAAGCACTCAAGGGACTTTTTAAAAAGTAGATGTTCTGGCTGCACTTTCAGAGGTTTTTATTTAACTTGCCTAAAGGAGACTTGAACATCAATGTTTTTTAAAAGCTTCTCAAATGAATCTAATTCAAAGTCAGGGTTGATAATCATTGACTCAGAAGATTTCATTCAATCCCCATAAAGCCTCCTAAGGTCAGACTCTGGTAAAGCTGGGTATCTGATCTCCCTAACCCTAGCCCTAATATTAACCCTAACTCTAATCAGATACCTCCTTGTGGACAGGGAAAGAGAGGTTGCTCATATCTCTGGTTCACTGTTAGGTGTCTGTGATGGGCTATAGGGCTTCTTTATCTCCAGGTGCCTCCCACTGCACGTGTCAGGGCCTGAACAGGGTCTTCCAGAAGTCAAATGGTTCCTGCATCTGCCAGGCAGGACACGAGTCCTACAGAAGGAGGGGCCTGGAAAGTGAGGAGAGCAACAGTGATGAGGACTGTCAGCCCCAGGTAACACCTCAGCCTTAGGAAAGGAAGGCTTGAGGAGAGTGAGGAGAGGTAACATGTATGGGTCCCCCTGCATGCCAGCCAGTTTTCATTGGCTTTTGGGTTAATGTTCACTTTTTTGTGCTGGATGGATTACCTCCTATAATATACAAATGAGAATACTGAAGAGAGCTCACATGGTAAAACACATTTCTCCTTATCATAGACCCGCAAACTTCAGCATTCATTATGAAGGATCTTAGGAGAGTAATTCAATCATTCCACCCAGTCTCCCTAGAGCTGGACCTCCCAGTTGCCACCTCCAGGCAGAAAACTTGTCTTCTATTACTATTGTAGGTTCCCTCTACCCTCAAGCCTAACCCTAGTCTTAGGGTGTTGACTAAATGACCTCTCAAAGGAGCCTGGTTCCCCAGACGCTCTGCCATGTCCCTGGAATGTTCTGTGATACTGAGAGTGCCCCCACCCTGGGCCTGCAGGGGGCGCCAGAGCCAGGCAGGACTCTTCTCCCACACTCTCCTACAGGTCGCTGAGCGCTGCTCAGCTGGAGAAGTAAGCCTGGCCGCCACCCGCAACTGTGTGTCCCCCCAGCTGCACAACTACTCCTCTTTCTGCCACCCAGTGAATGGGAAGCTCAACATCGAATTGGGCATGTGAGTGACAAAAAACTGTTGAGAAGAGAAAGAATTCACATTCTCCAGTCAGGTTCTGACTATCCCCAGAGAGCTCATCCAGAAAGGCTGGGCAGGACCCAGCTATGATGGGAGACAGCCAAATACAAGCTCCTTCCAGAAGCTGCCATGTCAGCATTTCCCAAAAAGGAAACTAGCCAACTCCAGCCAAGGCAAGCAGCTCAGAGCTGAGAAAGTACTGACAGCAAGGTAGAGTGAGCTCCATACTCCAGGTCCCTGAGCCAACTGTTAGGAGTGACCCTGGCTAGATGTCAAGCTAAGAGGGGCTCTGAGTTTGTCTGGCCCTCCAGTCCCCTACCTGGCCTGTGGACTAAATGGTTCACCCCAGGAGGCAGGGCTAGGGAGCCATTGTGTTAGGAGGTCTGCTGAATAGACTATTCCAGACTGAATAACTCTCTTTCTCCTCACTCTCGCCTCAGCAGAATGCCCAAAACAAAAATGCTGAGCTTTTCAACTAGGATTTGTCCCAGGCACTGCTCCCATTCTGGAAGATACTTGTCCGGTACAGAAGCAAGGGCCAGAGAGAATGCATTTTAGTGAGTCATCATGGACCTCCATTGAAAGTGCAGTCACTGCACAGGAAGCATAGACAGTTCAGATCCTTCTGGAGGGGCCCATACTGGTGATGGAGTGTCAAGAATGGGCAGCTGCTCCTTACCCACCAAGGCAGACCTCCCATCCTCTTCTTTTTACAGCTGCCAGTGCCAAGAATATGTTTCAGCAGAAGAGCTCTGTGATGCCCAGTGTCTGGCTAGGGCCCCCCAACTTTCCCTGGCCAGGGGTTCCAGCAGGGAGCTGATCCTCAGTGTGAAAGGCAAGGCTGGAGACAGAGACCAAAGGGTGAGCTCACCTTGGGGAAGGGCTGGGATAAAAGGGTAGCCTCTGCCTGCTTGGGGACATGGGGAAAAAAAGCACCCAGGCACCCTGGCTGCAGAAATCAGTCAGCAGAAGAGGGAGCACCATCTGGGTGGGCTCAGTCAGTTAAGCATCCAACTGTTGATTTTGGCTCAGGCTGTGAACTCATAATTCGTGAGATTGACCCTCACATCAGGCTGCACTGACAGTGAGGAACCTGCTAGGGTTTCTTTCTCTCCATCTCTCTCTGACCCTTCCCTGCTCATGCTCATGCTCATGCTCAGGCTCATGTTCTGTCTCTCCCTCTTTCTCAAAATAAATTTTTTAAATGTTTTTTTAATTTATTTTTGAGAGAGAGAGAGAGACAGCGTGAGCAGGGGATGGTCAAAGAGAGAGGGAGACACAGAAGAATCCAAAGACAGGCTCCAGGCTCTGAGCTGTCAGCACAGAGCCCAACGCGGGGCTTGAACCCACGAACTGTGAGATCATGACCTGAGCCAAAGTCGGGCGCTCAACAGACTGATCCACCAGGTGCTCCTCAAAATAAAATTTTAAAAAGGGAGGGGCACCTGGGTGGCTAAGTGGGTTAAACGTCCGACTTTGGCTGAGGTCATGATTTCACAGTTTGTGAGTTCAAGCCCCACGTTGAGCTCTGTGCTGAAAGCTTTGGCTCTAGAGCCTGCTTCAGAGTCTGTGTCTCCCTCTCTCTGCCCCTTCCCTGTTCACAGTCAATATCTTTCTCTCTCTCCCTCTCTCAAAAATGAATAAAAATAATAAATTAAAAATTAAAATTAAAATTAAAAAATAATAATAATTAAGAAAAAGGGAAAGTCCATTTGATAACCAGTATTTCCTAGTCTGTTGCTATCTGCGTGAGTTTCCATTCTGCAGGGTGGAGGGAAAGGCAGAAAGAAAGTAAGTAGTATTTCTTATATTGATAATGTCAACCATCCAATTTAGATGTTCTAAGAGAGCCCAGAAAGCAACAGCTTGACTTTACAGAGTGTAAAGTGAGGTCCAGGGGCATGATACCACTCACTGGGGTCACAGAATAGGTGTGAGCCCTGCTGTAACTGAGTCTGAGCCTCTCATCCAAGGCCAGACATCTGGCCATAGGCAAGGCCTTCTCTTGGACAGGACGGTGTTGGCTAAGATTGTCTTCAGAGTCTTGGTGCTTCATCAAGGTGGGAGGAGCTGAAGACCAGGGACCAGGTGCAACACAGGTCCCACTCACCCTAATGTTGGCCTACCAGAAGGTTCTAGGTGGCTGTGTCTGTTTGCCACTGAAAGGGTAGGCAGGATCACTGGCTTGACACTGGAGAGCAGATTTGGGGATATAGGAAGATGATTGTTCTGAAGTTGTTCTGTTCGTAGGACTTTGCAAATAAAGAGAAAAGGAATAAACAATGACATGGGACAGGGAAAAGAGTTGAATCAGGGGTGTGTTTTGAAGATAAGGAAGAGCCTTGGGCATAGGAGGCCACCTGGGCAAGTTTAGAAAGGAAAAAGACATATTCTGAGGAATAGTGAGTATCCCTGAACTCAGCATCACCAGGGGCTGTGCCAAAGGGCTCGGTTTGGGTTTCTGGGCATTCATCTCTGCAAGCTTCACTGTCCCTCTGTCCCTTCCCAAGTATATAAATGCTGTGCTCTATGTTCTCAGGAATTATCAAGCACTCTGGGCCCAGACCAGTTCTTTCGAGAGAATGCCAGGGTCCATCTTGTCCAATGTGGTCCCCATGGAATCTATGGCTTTGTCATTTCCAGAGTGGACATGCTTGGCTCCTTCCTTCTTGGTAAGCAGAAGAGGAATATCAAGCCCTGTCTTTCCCAGAGAGAGTGAGAGGGGTGAAGGACATCGCCATGTTCTTTCAGCAAAGGATGGGGAATTGAGAACCCCACCTGTGGCCCCTCAGAAACTTCTCAGCCCTGTCTTGGTGTTCAGGAGGTGAGAGTCAGGCGGCGGTCACAAAAGGCCATGTAGAAAGACAGTCTTTGGGGAAGTGAGGGCCCTGGAAGAGCTGAAACTGTTCCTAAAAGGGAACTGAGATAGGACAAGACTAGTAGGTGGGAGGGTGTACCTCCCCAGACAAGCCCAGTTCCCTCAGCATTCCTTCCCCAAACTCTCCCAGAACCATCTGTATCCAGCCCCTGGCTACAAAGGCATCATCAGACTACAGGCCTGGAGCACCCTGTCCCTCAGGACCCTGGCATCCATCTCCATATTCCAAACCCAGTGGTCTGCCTGGTAGAGGGGGACGTGATTCTTTTCCAGCTTCACATTCTTCCCCACAGTGAGTTCCCCACTTCATTACCTTGGACCCTCCCTCAGGCCATGGTTCTTTTATCCCTCCCCTGCCTGGCTGTTCTGTGACATCACCTATAGACCACACCTTTGAAGTAGTAAGTCACAGGTCTGTGCTGTCCCCCTGCTCCCAACCTGATTGGTCACTTACTGTGGGGTTCCCTTTACTTCTTGGAGAAGATACTTTAGCTCCAATATTCTGCAACTATTCCCTGCAGTCCATGGTGTCAGACTTTTGTGCTTTGGGTGGAGGCAGGGGCTCACCAAAATGACCTCTGCTCTCAGACAGCCCTCCTGCATGTCTGCTGTGTGCCACACAGTCGTCCTTTTAGGGCCTGAAGCCTGCCCCCCCAAAGGCAGACTCCTCAACTTCTCCTGGTAGCCCCCTCCATCTGGAGAAATGTTGGTTTATAAGGATTGTCTTCCTTGCAATGAGCAGAAGTAGGTCTCCCTGTGATTCCTGTCCCTGGGAACCTTACAGAACAAGACTGAGGTTTCCTCCATCAGACAGTCTTCATGTATAGAAGAGGGTCTCATCCCCTCCAGGTTCAGCATCCACCTTCCATGCATTGTGCATGTCCGGGCCCTCATTTGGTCTTCATTCCCTCCCATTCTCCCACCTGATGTTTCCCCCAGGTGCTGCTGTGGAGTAGATGGGCATTCCCCAAATACCCAGCCCATCTGCTCACATGCAGATGGCACAGTCTGCCCCACTCATGTGTCCCAGGGCACCAGGTGGCTAGGCTGAAACAGGCACAGGACTGCAACTCTAAAGACATGAGAGAGACAAGAGAGCACCCAGCTCCAGGCCAGTGTGGGTTGTTGTGTTGTTGTTGTTTTTTTTGCCCCCTCCAAATATATATATATATATATTTGGAAAGGAATTGATTTTTGAGCAGAAAAACATGGAGCAGAGAGGTATGGAATAGAAAATAAATGCAAAATTGGGCTGATTTGCTAATTGTTTTATAACCACAATAAATTAGTACAGAGAATGCCCTGTATAAACAACACAGTAAAGGTTCAAAGATTAATGTACTCCCTCAGGCAGAGCCAAAGATACCAATATCTGGTATTGGAATTTATGCTGCAGTCTTTGTTTTTAGATGGATCACTGGGTGGGTGGCACAGTTTTAAATAGGAGGATGGCCACTTGGCCCAAGAAGTAGATGAAGTGTTTCATTTCATGTGTCACATCACTACTGAAGTTCCTCTCCACAAAGCAGTGCCAAGGCAAAACAAAGAGGGAAACAAATCCCGGATGGTGAACTCCAAACATCCATGCCCTGGTTTCCAGGCCAGGTCTCCCATAAAGCCACCAGGGCCTGGGGCAGCTTCTGTCCTCTCTCAGCCTTGCTATTTACACCTGTGAAGTGAATGCAGTTGCGTTCCCCCTTCTCCACACAGTGGGAGAGGTGAGACCAGAGCCCCATTATTCAGGGGGCTTAGGGGTGCTCAGGAAGAACTGACACCTGTCATAGGAAAAGACCTCCTGTGCAGAGGGAAGTGCCTGGCTGGGCCCTCCTATGTTTCCCAGGTGCCCCATCCACCTCCTTTGCTGCTCATTATTCTCCCAGCCACCCTACAGCATGTACTAAGTGCCTGCTGCATGCCTGCTACATGAGCACTGCCTGTCAGGGACAAAGTTGAACAGGTCCCACCTCCGAGAGTGCCAGGGCATCTGGCTATGCTCACCCATAAAGGGCATCAGGGACTGGGAGCTCTACAGTATGCTGGTGTGCTCACTTTGTAGGCTGTGGGAAAAATGGTCTTGCCTTGACACCAAGATCGTTAAATGTGTTATCATATACATGAAAGGATGAAACATATCATTTCATTGAAAACATGTCTTCTCAGTGTCCTCACTGTCTTGAGGACATGCCTTAAGCGGCCTGGATGTGGGCTGCCCAGGGCTGGGGCTGAGGAGCCACCTGGAAGACAGCCCCACTTGGGTTCATTCCCCAGACCGCTCTGCCAGTCACTACCCTGTGTACCAGATGCAGCATTTGTTCAACAGTAACCCCAACTGGGACTTTGGGGCCTTCAGGAGACTCGGCCACCTAGTATGAGAGACTCACCTCAACTTCTCAAGGTAATCTCCACTGAGCTGCCTGGGAACTTGGAGGGGCCATGGTTCCCCACATGTAGATCACAGCTAGGGAGGCAGTAAGGAGACACAGAGGAGGATGTGAGGCTGCCAACCATGTAGGAGGTGAGGCCGGAAAAGACCAAGGACAGGTGAGGTCTCCTGAATGCATGGATGGGAGGAGTTTGGGAATCATGAGCAGCTTCCCTGGACCACATTATTCCTGTGCATGGGGAGGAACTCACACACCTGGCCTGTATGAATAGCCCAGCAAAGCTAACTCTCCCCATATTCTGGCCCTTCATTCCCCAGGTTTGCCCACCAATTCCTAGATCCAGGCACATATGTGTTTCGAGACAACAGGCTGCCTGAGAGCATCGTCGTGGTACTGGTGAAGAAGAAAGGAATGGCCTGCGATCCCGGCCTGTCCCCTGTGCAGCCCTCTTCCCCATATCAGCTTGCCAGGCATGGGGTTTTCAGGCACAGACTGCCAAACCTGGGCCCAGACTGGACAGTGATTACAGGTACTGACCCTGGACCAGAGTACCATGGCCCAGAGGGGGAGTGGGAGAAGCCTTGCACAGCAGGACCCTCAGGTGCATGTCCAGCCCTATCTGTGACTCTGGGCATGGCCCCCAAAGACTTCAGATGGGCACTAGGACAACCTTGTCCTTGAACTAGGATCATTTGCCAGGTAAAGAATATTTAATTTCCTTCTTGGGGTCCTTCCCTTTCTTCCTACCTCTCTTTTTTCCTACCTTGCAAGCCCCTCAGTTTTGGGATCTGTCCTTGTGAACAGGGTCTCATGATCAACAGAGCCCCTGAGTGGAGTCATTGGCTCACCAAGATGCCCATTTTAGAATGGCTCCTCCTCTGTGTGTTTTTCATACATCTTCTTTCCTTCCTGTCTTTATGAATTAGCAATCTCACCTGAGGCTGAGCCTCAGATAGTGGGTTTGTCATGGCCTCTTGCCTAGGTGGGCAAGAAGAAGGCAGCCCTGCAGTGGCTGAGGCATAAAGCCTACAGAGGCTGAGTGGTATCACGTGGCCTCTGCTTTTCTGTCCTAACCTTGCAGGAGTGCTGCTGGCTGTTGGCTTGGCAACCGTGCTGCTGACAGGCCTGGACCTTGTGTTGAGACCCTCCCTGGCCCAGGCCTGCCCCATAAGGGCTTGGAGGCCCCAGTGGAGGGGTCTTGGGGAGCCTCATATGCCTGCTGAGTATGTGCCTCTCAGGGACAGGTGAGTCCCCTTCTACTCTTCACTCCTTTCCCAGCCTAGGGACCACGCATGTGTGGCCACCCCCCACCCTGGCCCTATCCACACTTATGACCCCAGTGGTGTCCCTGGACACTCAGGAAAGAGTGCCTTCTTTTTTTTATGTTTATTTATTTTTGAGAGAGAGACAGAGACAGAGTGTGAGTGGGGAAGGGGCAGAGAGAAAGGGAGACAAAGAATCCAAAACAGATCCCAGGCTCTGAGTTGTCAGCACAGAGCCTGATGCGGGGCTTGAACCCATGAACTATGAGATCATGCCCTGAGCCGAAGCTAGATGCCTGAGCCACCCAAACGCCCCAAGAATACCTTCTTAAGCTGACACTCCTAGTCTATTTGAGCCCTGTACCACCTGAGTATGGGTACTTCTTTCCAGCCTTCTGTCCTATGAAGACCTCAGTCCATGGGTCTCTAGGGAAGGAGCTGATTCCAAGGAAAAAGGCATTACTTGGGACACAGGTACCACACTTGTATGCAACAACTCCTCTTCTACTCTTCACCTGCCCTCCATCCCCACCTGCATCCCAGGTACACACTCTGGGGAACATCTCTTATTTCTATAGCACTGACAGTTTAGAAAACACTTCATGCTGTCCATCTGACCCTCACAATAGCACCAAGAAGTTGGTGTTTTGAAGTGTTGTACCATCCCCATTTTATAGACAAAGAGACTGAGACTCAAGGAAATGTGAGTGACTTCCCTGAGATCCCCAAGTGACAAGGGCTAGAGTAGGTGCTGCTGGGCTTAAAGCAAGAGCTCTCTAATCTTTACTGTGCTGGTCAGGAGTTCTTGGGAACCCAAGGGCAATTCTCCAATCTCATGGCTAGCTTGTCCTAGCTCTCCACAGGGGCAAAAATAAACCTTGTTCTACAGAATCCCTTTACAAAATCACTCACCTGCCCCTGTCAGTTCCCTTCTTACCTGGAGATCAGGAAATTACCTTGGTTCTCATGAAGGCCTAGAGGGACCACACCTTCCACCCCATCCCCACTCGGTCCCTAGCAACTACTGTGAGGACACAGTGTGTGCAGAGAGGCATGGGGGAAAGGCTCTGCCAGCACCCTTCATCTGCTTGGGAATAACAACTGCCTCACTTCAGACATCAGACAAAGGGACAAAGAAAGGGCTCTGTAAGCTCTCATTGATGTGGGTTCATACAGCTTAGAGTTTGCCTCAAACTATCATCCTTAACTACAGTATTGCAGAGACCCCAGGAAGTAAGTTGAGTGCACAAAAACCTGGAGAAGGCAGTGAAGTGAGTGGTTACAAAGGACAGTCATGGGACCAGACCAGCCCTGACTGGAGTCTTGCTAGTTTTGAACCTGAGCACAGGCCTGCTCACACCACACACACACACACACACACACACACACACACACACACACTATCCAAGGCAGGTCTAGCTCTGTGCTGTCTGGACTCTGACTCTGCCTGGGGCTCAGAGCTAATCATCTCTTTCCTGGTGATAAATCTGGACTGTGAGGACAATACCTCCTTGATGCAGGCAGAGAGAACTGACTGGGTCCAGGACAAATCTATCCCCCCTTCCCCCGACTCCAGGCACTCCTCAAGGGTGATCAGCAGGGTGGGCTGGGCAAAGTGTGTATGTGAACACAGGTAAGGGTACAGAGTCAAGGATCAATACAAGGATTTCAACCCTCAATGGGAGAATTCATTCAGGCTCAGGGCTGAGGGTGGAGTGCTCTTTCCTGAGATCTCCCACAGGAAGAGGTGTTGGCACAAGACTTTTTTGGTTAGAGGACTGCCCTTTAGGGAGTGGGTGAAGTGCCCCTATATAGTGGGGTGTGTGATGGGTGCACAGAGACAAGAAGCTTGATGGTATAAGATGTCTGGAAAGCTGACTTCCCACTGTCCAAATGGCTGGTAGCTCAGAGGACAGACCCTACCCAGGCTGCAGAGAGAAAAGGAAGGCAAAGTTGGCCATGTAGGGGCTGGGCCCATGTTTGTTGCCCAGAACAAGAACTCCCACATCACTTTGCCAGCATGAATGGAGATACCTTTTTTTCTCCTCATGCACCCACCAAGCCTGGGAAAGAGAAGTGTATGGCCTGGCAGCGGACACTCACTCAGCTTCATGTTCACACTCCTGCAGGTCACTCTCTGAGCAAGCCCCAAGCCAGCATAGGACCTCACACCACCACCCTTCCTTCTTCCTTCTTCCTTGAAGACTCAGCTCCATGTGGAAAAGGCTGTCAGAGAGGGGCTCCCTTCTGACACATGTGTCCTAGCAGAGCAGAGTGGGGTTGAAGGAGAAGGAAGTCAAGAGGTTTAAGACCTTTGGCAAAGGGACGTTCCTTGAGGGTGTGAGAAAACCCTGCTGGGGCCAGCAACTTCAGGGGAGGTGTCTGATTCACTCCCTTGGACTCAGCCTGGGTCACACTCCAGCCAGAAGCCTAGAGGAGGCACCTCAGCCAGATGAGTATTAGGACCTTCTGCTGTCTTCCAGGCACTGTGGGACACTTGAGGCTAAACAGGAGTCCACAGAGCAGTGGGGACAGGTGGGACAAAAGCTGTCAAAGGCAAGTACAAGGTGGTTAAGGGGACATGGGGACAGTAAGATGAATTCAAGTGGAGGAAAGAAACAAAGTTTACTTAGCCAGACGTGGCCTGGAGGACCCAGAAAACAGCCTCCTCAAGAAGCTGCTGGCTTTTCAAGGCCAGTGAGACCCACCCTCAACAAAAGGGAGGTAGTGCCCACCACCCAAGTCTGGTGTGACACCAGGCCAGATGGACAGAGGCTGCAGGGCCCCTTGTCTTTCACACTCATACAGAAGTTCTCTCCACAGCCATTGCTACCTCCTGCATGAGAAGGTCTCCTATCCCCTCCCTTGCCTTTCCTTCCAGCACTAACCCTCCCCCAGCACATGCTTCCTCTGTTTGTCCATGCATCCTGCCTGAAAAACCCTGGAGGAAAGAAGGGAAGCTGCAGAGCCACTCCCACCTCCTGCTCCATCCCACAGTTTCACTCAAAGCCTCTTTCCTACAGGAGAACCACTCCCCTTGAAGACTTTGGAGAACTTCAGTGTCCACACTCTCTATGACAAGCTAGAGGACCAGAGCCTACACATGGCCGCCCAGCTGAGCAAGCACAGGAGCGAGGCACTGGCCTTCTATAAGGGTGCCAGCCAGCAGCTCCAGGGGCTCAAGGTCAGCCATAAATCTCAAACAACAAAGCCACCCTCGTCCCTAGTACCCCAGAATACAGGGGCCCCACTCACCCACTTCTGGAAATGTTTGAACCAAGAAGGACACTCATAACCTGTAGACTGACACAGCCCTGGTTCTTCCAGAACCTTCTGAAGCACCTTGGCACAACTGAATGGCAAGCTCTGGACACAGGTGGAGACCCAGAGGTGGAGGCCAATGTTGATGCCAGGACAGACACTGAGCAGAGTGAGGAATCATGGGGCCTCCAAACTGCAACTTCACCCAGGGAGTCCTGGCAGCTTCCTCTAGGTGAGAGGCAGGTGCCCAAGTGTGGGACCATGATGGCAGGTGGAAAGTCATAATAATAACTCTAATTTTGTATAGCAGCTAAATGTGCTTCTTACATCTATAATCTCACTTGACATTCAATACCTCTGTGTCATAACTGGACAGCATCTTCTGATCACAGAAGATGGTCTTGGGCCCAGGAGGGGAGGTGATTTGCCAGAGGAGATGGAGACTTAGATAATACCTGGCAGAGTGATGTCTGCCCAGCTTTTCTTCTGGCCATGTCCACCACATGTTTTAGGGCTGGCCTTGTGTAGGATATCAGGGTAACAAAGGGCCTAGCTTTTAAGAGTCTCCCTCTTTTATACCTTTAGTTTTATTTTTCTAAAGGGTGCAAATAATACATGCTCTTTACAAAAGTTCCATTTGTACAAAAAAAGTAAGCTATGGGAAGCTAAAGTCCACTTGACCCCAAATTCCAGCAGCCTCACAAGTCTGTGGATGAATATTCATTTGCTCTTCTGTGGACCCTGTGGAAGCCCCTCCCATGAGAGCCCATACTCTGAAATACTCCTGCCACCCCAAGAGTCTAAACTCTTGTAAAGCCTTCTTCCTTTAGGACATGGGTGGTGAGCTTTACAGCAAAGAAGCATGTGTTCAGTTCCCACCTGGACTCTGAGTCCTCAGGCAGGACTTGGGTTTGGAGAGACATCCCTGGGCCTCACTACAAGCTCTGACTTAGAGCCACACTCAGATATCAGAGAGCCCGAACCTGAGCATCATCCTTGGTCTAGCAGATGGCAGCTCTGGGTATGTGGTCTCCAATGACCTGACGGCCCTGATGTCCCTGTGTTTGGGTTACTGAATAAAACACAGCTCTAGCTGCCACAGTGAGTGACCCTGTGGTAAGTGTTGTTGCCCCTTTTGCTCCTGACCTCTCTCCCTCCCTGTAAGTGCCCAGTGTAGGCCAGTCTAGGTAGGAAAGGGGCCACCAGGCTGCTTTCTGCAAGGCTGTATCACTTGTTTACTTTTTCCATGATGGCAGCCTTTGAATTACAGGACCATCTGTCCTCAATGGCCCTAGGGGAGAGGAGTTGGGGAGCAGGTCAGACAGACACCAGAACCCCTCTCTGGTGTGCTTGCTGTATATGTGGTCTATGAAACCCCAGGGATGGAGCAATGTTATTAAGAGCTTCCCTTGACCTTCTCTGAAACCATTCTCTCTTCTTAAACATCTGGGCTGGGACATCTGGCTAACTGATCATGAGAAGGAGAAAGACAAAATCTGAAATTTGCCTAGGACAAAGCTGTAAAACCCCGTGTCCTCTCCAAGGTCACTGATAGGAGCTGAGTGCAGAAGTTAGCTATTGCTAGCTGAAGACAAAGGCTTCCATTATTTCTTGATGGGGAATACTTTTTTCTAAAAAATTACATGATGAAAGTTTAGCAAATTAAGAAGAAGAAAGAAATTAAATAATACTTTGGCAAAACCATCCTGTAGCCCATCAGGTTCCCTGTGGGTGGCAATTTCAGCAAGTCATAGTGCAGTTCTTGGAGACTGCTGGCTGTGAGCCCCAACATAGCATGGGGCTTGGCAGTGGATGTCCTAAGTGGCCCAAGGGACTCATAAACAAAACACAGCACTTAGAAGTGTTCAAGCAGTAAGAAGTAACAGAGGAGATGTGGTGATAAAAGATAACTTTGAACATTTCTGAATTCAAAACCAACACATGGTGCATCTTAAACTTACAGTGTTATGCTAATGACACCACAATAAAGCTAGAAAACAAAAGAAAAGAAAAAACAGAAGATGTGTAAGAAAGGAAGAGATTATGGATAAAAATTTAAGTACTCACACATAAAAAAAAAACCGCAATGTTTCCTTCAATTTAGCACACTGGAGAGATTGCCTGAAGGAAGGAGACATAGAAGCAGGTTCTGGGATGAAACTTATCCACTTTTAAGTGGATAAAAAGCCAAGAAGCTCACACACAAGGCTTCAAAACTGAGAAAAGTCAAGGAAATGTGAAGTGGGGTGTCTGTGGTCAGACGAGATTGTAGTGTCTGAAGCTGTTCTCTTTGTTCTCCTTCCCCAGGCTGCACCCCCAGTGTCACACCCCTGGGCTTTCAGCTGGAGCTTGACAGAGTGATTGTGGAACTGGCTTTGGCACTCTCTCATGCACATGAGCAACCAGCAGGGGGCAGCAGAAAGGTGAAAGCTCACCAGGGCAACAGAGTGTATCTATGTGTTTAGATAGCTTCACTATCACCCTGACCTTGTGAAGACTCATTTGCCATGCATGCGTGCATGCACACATACACAGACACACACACACACACACACACACACGCACATGTGCACATTCACACACAAAAAAACACCAGTCACAGATGCACACATACATGCACACATCACACACACGTGCACATATATACTTATACACTACACATACTCATGCATACAAGCACATACACTACACACACATATACACTTGGGCCTCACACTCTTCAGGTGGCTCTGCCCTCTGCTAGAAAATCTGTGTATGCTGCCTGTGTTCCTAGGTTAACCCCTGTTTTCAGCTATTTATCTCCACCAAGATATGTGTTAGAGATAATCTCCCCAGTCCCTTGTTGATCTGGCCTCTTACACAGAGCTTAGAGGGGAAGCACAATTCAAAGATCCCTGCCTGGAGAGCAGCATGTCAAATGGAATAAAGACTTAGAAGGCCTCTGTTCAGGAGCCTCTGGCTGGTACACCTTAGTGCAATGGGGCAGAATCCCTCACAGTGATGTGTGTTCCTGAAACTTGTATAGGGGCATTGAAAAGGGAGACCATGATACCTATCAGGTCTTATCCGTGACTGAGCAGACTCTTGGGACCCCCAAGAGCATCAGGCAGTCAGTGGCCTGGCCACACCAAGACACAGAATTTCAAGCTCAGATCACTGCAGGTGCCCTTCTTGGTTCAGCAACGATGCCCTTGTCCATTACTGTTCTTTACTGAGCCCAGAATGGAAGGAGAGTTACAGGATTATCTGTTCTTCCAAGGCCTCTTTTCAGGTTGGTGAAGAGCCTCTTCCTACCTATCAACGAAACCGTCAACTGACAAGTAACATGCCCCTGAAGCCACAGCCTCCACCCTCAGATGAAGAGCACCAAAGTACGAGGTTGGGACAGGCATCATCTCCAAAGCTTACACATAGCAGCTATATTCTGTAGGTGTGATCTTTAGCTACTAGTACTGAGAATCTTATTTTTCATGACCAACACCTGATTTAAAGCCTTAACCCACTCAAATTCAGCTGAAGCCTTCAGATTCTTTGCCCATAGTAATTCCCCCCATTGTCCCAGCTACCTTGGTTTACCAAGAGGTTCACTGACTTGAGTTAACTCATCAGAACTCGTGTCATTTACTGGATTTGTTTCCACCCATGGAAATGAGGTCACATTCACTCTGGCTGACCCTAGACTTTATAGTCCCACTGCACCTCCTTCCAATGCTCCTTCTTCTGATATAACATCTCTTCTGGGGTGTAGCCACGTGGGCTCCTTGTTCTTCCTTCAAGTTGCCCCAGAGGCTAAGATGGATTTATTTGCTTGTGTAGACTTGATTTCTCTCCATGCATTTGGATTCATGATCTGTTCCTCCCTTCATCCCCTTTTAATAACAAGTGGTAGTCATCATATTGAATGCTTTGTATATACTGGTCCTAAGGCAAGCATTTTATCTGCTAAATTAATCCTCACAATAACCTTATAAAGTAGATACTATTGCTAGCTCCATTTTACCTTTATTTTTTAAGTTTCTTTATATATTGAGAAATAGAGAGAGATGAGGGAAGGGTCAAAGAGAGAAAGAGAGAGAATCCCAAGCAGGCTCCACACTTTCAATGCAGAACCCCATGCCAGGCTCAAACTCATGAATTGTGAGATCATGATCTGAGCTGAAATCAAGAGTCAACCACTTAAATGACTGAGCCATCCAGGCACCCCTGGCTCCATTTTAAACATGAGAGAACTGGGTTTCAGAGACGCTAAGTTTTATGATAGAGCTGGGATATCAGGAACCCACCCTGCACTAACCTCCCCATATATCCCTCCACCAAAGCTACAACAGTCTTTCCTCCCAGAAACTTCTCTTCCATTGATTTCCTTATTTAAGTTGCCTAGAAGACTTACACAAATAAAATCTCTTGCAGGCAAGGGGAAAGTAAACTTGACTCTCCTGCTAAAGTCATGGGACCTGGGTTCCTAAAGGATCAGGGACTCCAGAAAGAAGGATCACACAAAGGGAAGTTAGTGTAGGTGTCAAGGGCAGCCCCCTCACCCCAAGGTAGGCCACTCTGGCATGAAGATCATTTTGAGTTAGAAGCAATCAAAATTCAGCAAGCTCAGGAAAAGCTCTTTTCCTTTCTCTATACTGCCCAAAAAAATTTAGGTAGTGTCGGGCCTGCCAAGTTTTCTCAAGGATTATCACTCCGTTGAGTGAGCCAGTAAACAAGATTTGCATCTGGAGGCTGGAGATTGCCATTTCCTGGTCAAAATAACTTTGGCGACTGTCTTGCTGAGCTAGACGTGAGTGGCCAAGGCACACAAAAGATCAAAACCGTATTCAGTGTTAGTTCTCCATCCCCCCCAAGATTGCTGAGGCAAAGTCAGGGCGCTTCTTTGATATGCATTTGACTCTGTAGTCTGCCTAGGTCAGCTTGCCTTGTTCCCCCTCCCCCCCAAGACTATATAAAGAACAGTTCTTTGAATAAACGCTCTCTTTCGCCTGATCGGAGAACCGTGAGTTCTGTCTTTACTCTCTGCGTCTCCCTCCCCTGCCCCCTTTTTCTCTCCCTCCCTCAGGAAAAGGACCCGCGACGATTCTCCTCTCCGCCCTGCCGGTCGGGGCGGACGAAACAGGTACCGCCGATCGCCGGGGACGAGCCGCCCGGCCGTCGGGTTACGACAATTGGTGCCTCAACGCGGGGCTCAGTAAAGTAACGCCCTGAGGTCGGGTTATGGCAATTGGCGCCTCAACGCAGGGCTCAGTAAAGTAACGCGACCCTGAGCTCGGGTTACGACAAGGTAGAGGACCTGTTCCAGGAAGAGAGCTGTCACCATGTAGTACATGGTATTGTAATATGATCTAGATGTGGTGGACAGGGAGAAATCTAACAAGGACTGTTTGATCAAAATCTTTTATGTCTCATTGTTTCTGTCGGCCCAACAAACATTTATGAAACGTTTATTCTCATTCTTCATGTAAATTGCTTTCTTTCCCTTTGAAGTCCCAGACCCCTATCACTTCTCCTTAGTTTAGAATGACACATACACCTCCTTTTCCTTGTGTTTGGAATCTCCTGTCTATATGGATTCCCTGTACCTATGAAACTAAACTTCATTTTCTCCTGTTAATCTGTCTCATGTCAATTTGATTTAGTCCAGGTAGAAGGTCCTTGAAGGGCAGAGGAAACTCTTTCCCCCCATTTTTTGGAATCCAGAGACCTGGATTCTAGACTGGGCTCTGCCCTGAAGGTAGTGGCTCTTTCTTTTTTCCTTTTTTTTTTTTTAAAGTGGTCTTCACACCCAGTGTAGAGCCCAACATGGGGTCTGTACTCACAACCCTGAGATCAAGACCTGAGCTGAGATCAAGAGTTATATGCTTAACCGACTGAGCCACCCAGGCTTTCCAGCCAGTGTCATGACCTATAGCCTGAGGATAATATCACTCAACGATATTTATTGCAGTATTGATACAAAGCTGAAGGAATCAGGAAGAACAAGTGATTTTAATAAAAGGCTGTAGAGGCTTAAAGATGTCTGCAAGGTTTTGTGATGGTAGTATCCTTTGAAATTGGCTTTAAAATAAGGGTAGGGTCTTAACTGGCAGAGGCATTGAGGAAAAGTGTTCCTGGAGAACAGTGTTGACAAAACATGGAGGTGAGAAAGTTCAGATATGGCTCATGAACTGCAACCAGAGGACCAAAGGCTCACTGGAGACAGTCAATCCCTCTCATTTCAAGGAACACAAAATGAGGTTGAGAATTGAGTTTCCCAAAGGGAGTCTGAATTGTATAGCAGTGTATTGACCAGGATCCTAACAAGAAGCAGGTGCCTTCTAGATAGAAAATTGAGAAGAATGTAATAAAGGAGGAGATATAAATGTATGGGCAGATACATGTTACCACAAAGGCTAACACAGTTCCCTGGAGTAAGTAGTACTGGGCCAACATCTCTTTGACCTAGGCCTGAAAGGTCCAGCAGTTACTGGACCACAGAAGGAACACCAGTTAGAGGCCCTAACAGACACAGCCCTCACAGGGCACAACCAGCCTGATATAGGGAAGGGAAAAAATTCCTTTCCTCCACCAATCTTAGATTCTTGGCTGGGGCCCAATAAATTAGACTGACAAAAGGTGAGCATTAACATGTACATGGCACCTACATATGAAAGCACTCAGTGAGGAGTAAAGGAAGAAAGGGTGTTGAGAACTTGGGCTTACACAGCATCTTAATAAAATAACAGTAAATTTTTAGAGAGGCTACAAGATAAAAGAAATGGTCTTTGAATTTCTAGGGTGTCAAATTGTGAGAAAGTAAATATATGGGGGAACCAGTGGTTGATATGGGTTAGTTTTAGCAAGGTTTTTGTGTAAATTCCTTTAGTGTCACCTCCAGGCTGATAAAAATCTAGAGCTACCTTGATGATTAACTTCTGTCCTTCCTAGAGAAGGGAGGAGGGCACCATTAAAATGTATGTCCTGCTTTTAGGCAAATAAGGTAAGAGCAGAGATCTTTCCTTATATCCACTTCTTCTCAATTGCCTTCAGCTCAAAATAATCAATATGCCAAGTTGGAATATTTCTGGGTGGCATATTCTGAACCTGTAACTGAGAAGTCACTGCTGAGGCAGGGATGGCTGTCTGGGTACAGCTTCAGGGAATCTATGCATCTGTCGGTTTCTCTGTCATGTCAATAATCTCATTCTTCTCTAATCCCAGACACCTCAGGGAGGAGTTAAGAGTGGTCAAGGTGTTCTTTTTTCTGGTTGGGGAGATGTACTATTGGGAAACAGAGGCCTAAAGGGGTGTCTCTCATTCCCTTTTCCCAGCTTCCAGCAGGAACTGGGACCTGGACAGCTTCCCCAGCTTGCTGCCAAAGGAGGAGGTACCGAGAGCCCAGGTTCTAGGTTGTCTGGACACAGATGTGGAGCCTTTCCTGAGATGCAGGTAGGATCCTGGCTCTGTGACCAAGGTCTCTTCACCTCAGGGAGTGCTATGGCCACCACCTCCTCCAACCTCTCACTGCCACCTCTAAGAATTCTGAACTGTCCAACTGTCCCATCTTTCAACCCTGCTTGTTACCTACACACTGTATGAGGTTCTGAGGTCCAGAAACCAAATACAGGGGTAGAGAAAACATGACTAGAAGTGATATTTTGTAGAAAAAGAAATTAAGATTAGAGAATACTGGCAAAGAAAATCACTCACTATGTGTTCACTGATTGTCCATGAAGGGGAGGAAATAATTTTTTATGTCTTTCAAGACTCTTCTAGCTGGACTAAGAATTATATTGACATGAGAGATTAACAGGAGAAAATCAACTTTGACTTCATATGTATGGGGAATCCACGCAGACATGAGATTCTAAAGTCATTCAGATAAAATAAGGTATGTCCTGAACTAAGGAGAAGGTAGAGAATTCAAAGGAAAAAATGCAATTCACAGGAAGATGAAAAAGAGTAAATGTTTGGTCAATAAATGTTTGCTGGGTCATCCAGAAACAATAGGACATAGAGAGGACTTTGATCAAACAGGCTTTGCTCCATTCCTCCCTGTCCACCACACCCAGCTGATAGCACAATGTAGTTTTCTACGGTGACATCTCTCTTCCTGGAGCAGGTCATCAATCTAAATTATTCTGGGTGGTTGTGGGGGAAGATCAAGTCCTTTGAGCCTTGATTTTTTTTTAAACTGGGCATAATCTGTGGGCCAACATGGCCTGTCTTGACAGGGGAAGGGTGTTGTCCCAGGCCCCTGCATCTATAATACTCACAAGGGCAAGAGGTAGGAGCCTGTGAAGGTTTAAAAGAATGTTCAAAACAATGGTTAAAAATCCCAAAGGAAAGCAACAATAGGTATGATCACATATTAATATAAAACAGGATTCTCTAGGTCAAAATTTACCATCAACATATGCTTTGCTCTATGCGAGAAAAAAAATGTGTAAATGGCCCTAAGAAAAAGAAAATACAGACATGTAAAATTATATGAAAAATTTTCAAAGAATCAGAGATATATTAATTAAACTAGATGCCCTTTTTTAAATCTACCTAAAACATTTAACTAAAGTACAAGTGTTTGTGAGAATGAAAGAGATGGTCACTCCCACATCCAGCCAGTTGAGGGTAAAATGTTAAAACCTTCCTGGAAAGCAATCTGTCAGGGTGTGTCAAAAATCTTTAAACATTCATTCCATTTGACACAGTGTCTCAAATCCTAAGAATCTCTCTAAAAGGAAAAATTTGGGGGCGCGTGGGTGACTCAGTCGGTTAAGTGTCCAACTTCAGCTCAGGTTATGATCTCATGATTTGTGGGTTCGAGCCCCACGTCAAGCTCTGTGCTGACAGCTCAGAGCCTGGAGCCTGCTTCAGATTCTATGTCTTCTTCTCTCCCTCTCTCCCTGTTCAAGCTGTCTCTCTCTCTCTCTCTCTCTCTCTCTCTCTCTCTCAAAAATAAATAAAACATTTAAAAAAAATTTTTAAGGGAAAAAGTTTTAAATACAGGCATAAATGAGGAAACAAGGACATTGAAAATTTTATAATATAAAAATAAATGGAGATAATCTAAATTTCTGATAATATAAGGGTTTACCTGAATTCTGGTAGAGCTCTATCATGAAATATTAATGCCTTTATAAAAAAATAAGGTTATAGAGGATTTTCAATGGTATTAAGGAAAAAGATGAAAATAGACAATTGCACACGTAGCATGATTTCATATGTGGGTGTATATATTCTTAAAGAACATGGGAAACAGAGAGGGCCATAAAAGTAGTAGTAAGAGTAGTTTGAAGGAAGAGAGAGAGAAACTGAAATGAGAAGGCCCAGAATGTAAGAGTGATGACTGAGTATCAGTTAGCTGTTGGGGCAGGACCAACAACACAAATTCTCAGCAGTGGATGTCTGGGGGCTCAGATGATCTGGTCTGGGCCCGCCCCACAGTTCTGGGTCTTGGCAAGATGTCTGCATTTCAAATGAGTCCCAGCTCCTACTGGACTTCTTGAGATGCTGTCTGGGGAGAACTGTGCATCCAAAGTCTCTCCTCCTCCTCCCAGGGCCAGCTGGCTACCTTGAACATGTCCTTCTTCTTCTTTTTTTAATGGTTTTTTTTTTTTTGAGAGAAACAGAGAGGCAAAGTGTAAGTGGGGGGGGGGGTGCAGGGAGAGGCGGAGAGAGACAGAGACAAAGAATCTGAAGCAGACTCCAGGCTCTGAGCTGTCAGCACAGAGCCCAATGGGAGTTCCAACTCACAAGCTTTGAGATCATGACCTTTAACTGAAGTCAGATGCCCAAACAACTGAGCCACACAAGCACCCTGGACATGTCCTTCTTAAGGTGTTGGCAGAATTACAAAAGGCTTCTTGAGTCTCAGGCTCAAAACTGCCATCAGGTGACTTCTGCCTATCTTAATGGCCACAGGAAGTCAGATGGTGCAGCTCAACTTCAAGTTGTGAGAAAAAAGCCCACCCACCATGGGAGGGCACTGCAGAAGAACATGGTGAAGAGGCCAGGCCCAGAGGGTGCAAAGTAGGGCCTTTGATGCAGTTCACCTCAGTGGATTATCATGATATTAATGTATTAGTTTATATATTTAAATGTTATATTTACTAATATTCTACACTGAAACAGGGATACCTTTCACAATGAGAAAAAGAAAAGTTGGGGTTTTTTTTTGTTCTGACATATTTTCATCTTTTTCTTTTCCTTTTTATTATTATTTAATAAAACAATAATACTACTATAAACATTGGAGGGGTGCCCCTTTGACTCTGTATTTTTTTATCCTTTGGGTCAATACCTACTAGGGCAATTGCTGGGTTATAAGGTAGGTCTATTTTTAACTTTTTGAAGAACTTCCATACTGTTGTCCAGACTGACTGCACCAATTTGCACTCCCACCAATGGTGCAAAAGTGTTCCCCTTTCTCTGCATTCTTGCTAACATTGGTTGTTTCCTGAGTTGTTATTTTTAGCCATTCTGGCAAGTGTGAGGTGGCATCTTATTGTGTTTTGATTTGTACTTCCCTGATGATGAGTGATGTTGAGCATCTTTTCATGAGTCTATTAGCCATCTGGATGTCCTCTTTATAAAAGTGTCTATTAAAGCCTTCTGCCCATTTCTTCACTGAATTATTTGTATTTTGGGTGCTGGGTTTGATAAGTTCTTCTTATAGTTTTTGGATACTAACCCTTTATCCAATATGTCATTTGCAAATATGGTTTTCATTTCTTTTTAATCAAAAGATACTAGGGCTGATCTGATAGTAATGGGAATAGAAGTGGGAAAAAAGTCTATGAAACATAGTGTTTTCTCCATAGAATATCCTCAGAAATTCCAGTTTCTCCTCACTCACTTTAAACAAGTGCCACCAATACAAAGATGTAACAAATCCTACAGATTTCATGGGCACTATTCCATCATACAACCCAGAGTGGGGCAAACTGGGAAATTCTTTCTATGGGGGGACATTTTTTCCTTTCCTTCTTCATGAAGGTGAAAAATAGCAGATATGGTGACAGTCCATGACACAATGGAGCTATATGACATGGGAAACCATTGGTATACAAAATAGATAGTAATAATTTTACCCATCATACCCATACACTAAGACATGATTAATTTTCTCTTTGCCAAATAAATACACAAGGAGTCACATCAGTGCCTAAGAGGGGCAGACAGAAAAGGTGTTATTTGTTAGATCTTCCTGTGAGCCAGGCCTGTGCTGATCACTTTCACACACCCCTGTGAACCTCGCAGCAGCCTTCTGAGCCAGAATTCTTCATCTGTGGAAACTGAACTTCAGAGAGGAAAGTAACTTTGTCCAAAAGAGTTTCAAATCTCATTCTGTCCACATCAGAAACTTATGCTTTTTATCTGTACCATGCTGCCTGACCTAATTCAGAAATATAAATGAGGCAAGGGAAGGAGATCCCCATGTTTTTCAACCAGTATTTATAGGAGACAGGCTGGGTGTGAGGAAGCTGGTGATCCACAGACATGACAACCCCAAACCCGTGCTCAAGCAACTGATAATTCCGAAAGACAACTTGGTGTCCAATAAGATGGCAAAATGAACACACTATACAGACACTTGCAAAAAATTATAGGCAAAAACCATCTACTAATGAATTTTGCTAGACAACATTTAAAATTTCTACCTCTGTATTTCTTCATTTCTCCTTTATGTTTCCTATCTATTTGCCTCTCAGTTCCATATTCCAAGTGATTTCCTCACAAGTCTCTACAAATGCACTACAACTGGGTCTATATGTAAGGCATCAATCATATTGTTATTCTCTTCATATGTTTTTATTTTTAGATTTTTCTCTATAATGTTCCCATGCTTGTTTTATGGATTCTATTCTTTCATCTTCCTTCACATGCTTAAATGGCAATCATGCTCAGATTTCACTGTTATTTACAGTTTCTTGGGGGTACTTTTATCAGGTCAGCTGGTTCTTCTGCCATTGGATTACCTTCCATATTTTGTATTTTCATCCACAAACATCTTCAGGGGAATTTTCCTCTGTGTGGGCCTCCCTGTGGGGCAACTGTGATTGTCTTCACTTGCATACTATGAAGTTTGTTTCTTCCAGTTCTCTTGGAAGGTTAGTTTCCTGATCTCTCTCCCTCTCTCTCTCTCTCTCTCTCTCTCTCTCTCTCTCTCTCACACACACACACACACACACACACACACACATCTGGTCTCCTAATAGTATGCTCAGCCCTATGGTTCCAATTTCTCATACCACATCTATTCCAGGCTCATCTCTGAGCAACAAGCCTGGTCAGCAATGGGCCATGTGCTCAAGTCAGATGCGGGTTTTTTATTCAAGTTAGGGAGAATAGAAAGCCACTTCCTGAGTGCAGACTTTACTCAAGCAAACGGGGACCAGTTCCCACCATAAATGGCCTCATGACCTCAACCCCTGCACAAGGTAGCAGTTAACACCTTAGCCTTGAAGGAAAAATACTCACATGCCACATGTGGGAAGATGAAAGGGGACAGGCTGACCAAGTCAGATCTCTTTTATTTTTATTATTTTTTTAATTTATTAATTTATTTATGGGGGGGGGAGGGAGAGCATGAGCAGGGGAGAGACAGAGACAGGGAGAGAGAGAGAACCTCAAGCAGACTCTGAGCTGTCAGCAGAGAGCCCAATGTGAGGTTTGTTCCCACGAATCATAAGATCATGATAGAGCTGAAATCAAGAGTCTGATGCTTACTGACTGAACCACCCAGGCACTCTAAAGTCAACTCTCTTTTTAAAGATGTTTTCCAGAAGCCATTCTTTCAATAATTTTCTTTTACATCTCATTGGACAAAATGTGGTCATATGGTAATCTCAATCTACAAAAGAGTCTGAAAATAAGATGTTTTTCAGATGGACTGACATCCCAAAAAATTGAATTCTATTAATAAGGAAGTCTCTGTCATCGTAGCTGAGACTAGCACACAAGGACCCTTGTGTACTACTGTCTCTAGCATTACCTCCATTTCTCCAGCATTGTCTCCTTCCACTTTTCCAAACAAATTCCATACTACAACCAAACTGAACTTTGACTACTTCAAAGTCCATCGCAACCTTCCCACAGCAACCCACAGGTAATACTCATAATTCGTTAAGTCTGCCATTCTTGATAGACTGTAAACCCCACAGAAGTTCACTAATGGAATTTTAGAACTAACTATTGACTTGACACATACTGAATGAAAAATAAAAATTTCTTTACTTTTGAGTGGATGGAAAGAAGGATGGACTGATGGATGAATGTTCCCTATTCTCTCTCATATCTCTATATTTTCATACATGCTGTTCCCTTTGCCTAGCATGACCTTCTTCCATTGTCCACCCAGCTAATTCCTGTTAATCAATAACATTTAGCTGAGAGGTGCCTTATTTAAGAAAGTTATCCCTGGTCATACCTACCTGAATTAGGCATCTTGCTTCTTGCTCCTGGGGTCCTCTCCACCATAGCCTTTATTATAATGGATTGTACGTCTGGGACATCTGAGTTTACTTGTCTTTAGCTCTGAGCTCCTTAGAGCAGACCTGACTTCAACTCTGTATGTCTCGTGCTAATCCCACTGCCTATCATGGAACAGGAGCTCAATGGATTTGTAATGAAATTAGAATAAAAGTGAAAGTAATGAAGACCATGTGTCCTTTGTTTCTAGAGAAAGATATGGCAGGTGGAAGACACTTTGGATGAGCTGAATGAGGAGTTCTTCCAGCTCACTGCTCAAGCCCTAGAACTCCAGAAGGAAAAGGACAAACCAGGCCAATTGCCCCCAAGTGAAGGCAATGCATTTGTGGTAAGCCCAGCAGACTACCATCTCAGCTCCTGAGGTGTCCACAAATAGCTGGGTCTCACAGTGTGGGACCCACAAAGTCACAGGGCCTCTCAGAAGGTGTTGGGACCAGAAAGTCCACCAGCCAAAATTTGGTTTTGCCTGTTTGGTTTGGCAAGTATTTCTAGAGATAGGGAAAACCTCTCAATCAGCTTGGGCTTGCAGGACTCTAGGTAAATTGATGGACTGGAAAGACTGAGGAAGAGCATGAAAAGGGAGCACAAAAATAGCTGTTTAGATGTAGCCTAACTAGTCCATGGTTCTGGAACAAGGACTTTTCCATGAGATTCATCTATCTTCTAGATTGCTTTCCCATCCTAATTTGAGTCTCTGGTGGCATCAATATAGGAAAGGTTGGAGGGGACAAAGACAAGAGACAAAAGGGAATAATTCAGTTGTATCTGTATTGAGCTCATTAAAACTCTATTCACCAAAGCAAGCAGCCAGCTTGTGGGCCTTAGTTTGCTAATTGGAGATTTTTAATACTGTATTAAAATATCATTTCTCTTGACCTGAACATTTGATATACTCTTAACTTTTGCACCAAGCCAGTGCTTCCTTCATCTCACCCTACTCCTTTCCTTGCTGATTTGCTAAACACAGGAAATACCCTGGATGGTGAAAAATCATGCAGCGACACCTCTGCTCACCAGGTTTCCCAGAGTGGGCATCTGTGCCAGGATACCTGTGTCACCAGGGAATCACCTCTTCATAACTAGGAAAGTCTCTGGGAGTGAGGGTCCTAAAGGGCCCAATTGTTCCTTCTCTGAGATTTTCCAAAAAAGTCACACTAAGCTGTAGGGTCTCTAAGCAGCCACTCTCCACTTCAGATAGGAAGTTGTGACATCAGTTCCACTGTGGAAGGACCATGCATAGGGACCTATCATTGACTCCATTGAGGGGCTCAGATGATTTGGTGATGATAAAGTAACAAGGTAACCTCAAACTTAAAAAGACATTATATAAATGTCTCTAATATTAAGGAAGGAAAAAACAGGATGAGCTGAGAGTTATAAAATACAGCAAGATTTAATTATTCAATAATTATTCCAAATTATCAACCATGATGATTGTGTAATGATATAATTAATTGTTGTGCATTAATGTAGCAACATAAACTCAGGAAACACTATTTCTTTGTTAGTTAATTGTGAGGTCAATCCCTGGAGGTAAATTGTTGGCATCTTCCCAAGTATTTGGATGGGTGTTAATGCCTAAAGACTGTCAAAGTGATACCAAGATCACATGGTGCATGCAGGAAAGAGTGAACTTACAACTTTCAGGAGTCACATCTCCTTTTTCTGTTTGTGTCCTTTTCAGGAGGTTTCCAGCATCTTCCCTTGTGGGCAGCAAGAAGACAGACCTTACTCAGCCGAGGCAGGTGGCCCAGTTGGAAAGAATCTGGAGTCCTGGGCCTTGCAGAGAGAGGAGGCCCTGATGCTGGGAGTGAGAAGAACTCACCTGGCTCAGAGGATTGAAGACTTGGAGTGGGAGCTGTCTCTGCTCCTCCAGGTGGCAGATGGCAGTGTGAGGAGGGAGCTGGCCCAGCCTGAGGAGATGCTGAGTCACACAGGATGCTGTAGTGGCCATCTGTAGGAAGGAGTACCTTCTCCAGGGAGAGCACAACAAGGTTAATCCATTCATTCCTGGTAGGAAGGAGTGGGTGTTTCAGGGGCCACCGGGGCCTGGAACATGTGCTCAGATTTATGACATGGTCCTTTTGGGCAACACCCAAATTTTTTTCAGAGCCTGAACCTTGACTTGTGCTGATTTCTATCTGCTATCCTTTGGGGTGAGGGAAAATAAAGTCATACAAGTCAAGAACACTGATGCGTGTTCCCATCACTGAGTCTGTCCTCATTCTCTTTTCAGGGGATTGACCACTGGTGCTGTGGTCTAGGTTGAATGCCCCCAACAGCTTCACTGGGGCACTGGCATCAGGGCTGGAAAAGCGCTTAGGATGGGGACCATGAGAACTTAGGTGCAGCCACAGCAGAGAGCTTCCACACTTATCTTCCATCACTGCCAAGTCCTCATGGAATCCTCAGTGGGTCACGTTCCTTGCCTGATTCTGGTGACCTCCTGGAGCACATAGAGACAGGCCAGGCTGTGCTGGCAATCCCCAGCCTCCTGGGCCACACTGAGGGCCTCAGCCCAGAGGGAACTGTTCTTCCCCAGGACAGCCTATGCTTTATATCCTCCATGCCTTCGCACAAGCAGCTCTATTCCCAGAAGGTCTCTCCTATCTCCATCTGCTCACTCTAGATGAAGCTCCCTGCACCCTCCAATACCTGCGCCAGAGGTCCCTGGCTCGATGCAGCTCTTCACAATCTTTCTCTCTTTGAATCCTCATGTTGTCTTGTCTCTACCATTTGTCATATTCCCACTTCAGTCATTTATGACATGATTTATCCTACCTCCCAAACTTTAAGTTCATTAAAGGCAAACTATGTCACACACACACACACACACACACACACACACACACAAACTACTCACACACTGCTATGCACATACAGGGTACCAGGTGAGCCAGGAATGCTTCATGAGTGTAACTGACTATAGAGGCAGAGCCACTGACCCTGAAGTCACACAGTCATGTCAGGGCCACACCAGCACATGGGAAACTGAATACCTCTATGACAGAAGGAGGCACTCAGAGGCAAAGAACTAGAGCTCCAGGACTGGAGCCCCTGGCATAAGTTCAAGGAGGGGCTAGGATTTGAATCAAGGGTTCAACGGTGTGAAACATGGATGGTGGGTAAGGGGCCCAAAAAGGGAGAGCATTTCTGCCTGGTTAGGCGGCTGGTAAAAGAGAGATATGAGAGAGAAGAGCATGCAAGGTATTGACTAAAAGGAATCAGGACAGAATCCATTTAGGAAAAGGAAATCACCAGGGAAATACAAATCAAAACCACACTGAGATACCACCTCACGTCAGTCACAGTGGCTAAAATGAACAAATCAAGAGACTATAGATGCTGGCGAGGGTGTAGAGAGATGGGCACCCTCCTACACTGTTGGTGGCAATATAAACTGGTGCAGCCACTCTGGAAAACAGTATGGAGATTCTTCAAAAAACTATCAATAGAACTCCCCTATGCACTCCAGCAATAGCACTGCTAGGGATTTACCCAACGGATAGAGAAGTGCTGAAGCATAGGGGCACATGTACCCCAATGTTCATAGTAGCACTGTCAACAATAGCCAAATCATGGAAAGAACCTAAATGTCCATCACCTGATGAATGGATCAAGAAGATGTAGTATATATACATACATACATATATGTATATGTATATATATATATATATATATATATATATATATATATA
>NC_043703.1:78341222-78375088 GCF_006229205.1 Suricata suricatta | reverse complement strand
ATATATACACACACACACACACACACACACACACAATGGAGTATTACATGGCAATGAGAAAGAATGAAATACGGCCACTTGTAGCAAAGTAGATGGACCTCAAGGTGTCATGCTAAGTGAAATAAGTCAGGCAGAGAAGGACAGATACCATATGTTTGTACTCATAGTTCTAACAGGAGAAACCTAACGGAGGACCATGGGGAGGGGAAGGAGGAAAGAGAGTTGGGGAGAGAGAGGGATGCAAAACATGAGAGACTATTGAATAACTGAAAATGAACTGAGGGTTGAAGGGGGAGGGAGAAGGGGAAAAGAGGTGGTGGTAATGGAAGAGGGCACTTTTGGGGAAGAGCACTGGATGTTATATGGAAACCAATTTGACAACAAACTATTAAAAAAAAAAAAAAAAGAAGAGGAAATCACAGGAGAAAGTAGAGGTAGAAAGAATGTCCTAAGCCACAGGAATCCCTGGCTCCTGGGAGCTCCCCTCCCCATCCCAAGCTAGTGCTCTTTGGCCCATAGCCATGCTGTGACTGAGGCTGCCAGGCCAGGCCATAGAATGCTGTGCAGCCATTTCTAGTAGCCAGTGTTGGGTTGAGTTCCTTAGTCCTCACAACAGCTAGAGGGAGCCATACCTCGACTTGTCAACTTGATCAAACCGTGTGCAGGCCTGCCTCTCCATGGACCTGTGTTCCAGGCAGGGAACTCAGGGATCCCAAGCAGATGTTCACACAGGGCCTGGAGGAACAGACTTTCCTCTGCTGTTCACTGGATCTGTCAAGGTAGCCATGCACACTGTGCCTCAAACACTTCAGGAGGGAGCTTTTTCAGGTGACAATCCCCTCACCAAGAGCTGCCATTGTCATAGGGGGTGTAAGTCTCCAACTCTCTTCTGCCTGTGAGATCCTAATGTTCAGGGCTCCAGGTCACTGGGGAGACCAGCTGTCCAGCTGTCAGGAGATCAAAGTCTCCTATTAAGTCCTCACTAGGGCAAGAGAATAGAGGAGGTACTTTGCTGACTGCCAGCTGGTTTTTGCTTTTCTGACTGGTTCCAAAATGTTCATTCCATTCTCTACAGAGGTGAGTGACAGCTGTCCCTTTTAGTAACCGTAAGCCCTTTGGCTAGAAGGAAGGTCACTTCCCACTTCAGGTTAAAAAAGTAAAAGAATCAATGATACTGTATTTCCACGGTCCCCTGGGCCTCCAGGCAGCTATCCATGTATTCAAACTGCTTCCCAGTGTGGCCTCTGAAATTGACATTACTAACCCCAAGGCACCTAGAAATCCCTTTTCTGCCACCATCAGACAGCAAAATACAGCTCAAATGCTTGCCTGTATGATAATATTCATGATGGATACATGGTTCAGACCTAGGCTCAGAACTGAGATGTCAACAAGAGGCCTGGGGGTCCTTACCCCATGTGTCTATGGGAGGGCTCCTGCGTATGGGTCTGTATGATCAGCCTGGAAAAAGTCAACATGGGAGCTCATTGACTGGAGTGAGAAGCCTATCTACCCAGATCTGAGTCCAGAGCCACTTTCTGTGGATGCTAAATCAACCATCTGAATAGCCAGACATTTCACTACCCTTCATTCACAGAAGGGGATCCAGGTGAGGGAGAGGCTGGGGTCCAGGCTTCATAGTGCTGGGTTTCTTGTGCTGGGAGAAGCACAACCTTTGAGGAGGTCAGCATGAGGTGGCCTCAGTGCATTTCAAGCTGCACATGCAGGAAAATTGCCAAGAACTTTGTTAAAAACAGCTTCTGATTCTAGAGGGGCAGAGTGTCTGCATTGCTAACAAGCTCCAGGAGAGACACCTGGTCTATGGACTTCATTTTGAGTCCAAGGTCATAGATTCTGGTAAGGAAAGTTGATAGTATTTTAAGGTCATTAACCAGGAGAATAATATGATCTGGGGGTACACAGCATTAGGATGGGTTCCTAAATTCTGTTTGTTCCTTGAGTTTAAGCTATTACTAGACACACAAATCCACTATAAGCTGTACATGTGAGCCTGGAGCTCAGGTGACATGTGAGCTGGGTATAGGAGAGCCTCCAAAGGACACTGATGTCTTGGAGTCCACACAGCACTCAGCCCTTGGCAGTCCCATCCAAAGTAGTTATTCCCATCCCCCTTCAAAAGTACTTTTTAAATACCAAAGCCTGGGCTAAGAGCTTTAAATACATACTCTCATTTCATCCTCACAGGAATCATATTGCTTAGGTGACACCACTTCCATTCTACAGATGAGGAAATGGAGGGCAGAGAAACAGTGACCTATAGTAACTACTAAGTGGCAGTGTTCATATTCAGACCCTGGTCTATCTGACAACAAAACCCATGTTCTAACCACCATGTTACAGTGCTGCTTACTCTTGAGGTCACCAGTGAAAGTTCTGAAATCTACAGGTGGTTAGTAATGAACAGCCCAGCACATATCCACAAAGTCCAAAATGAAGGACATTTTTTACTTGCCTGGGCCAGTGATGTCTAATGCAAGCTCCTCAGAATCATATGGGTCTTTTAGTTTAAGTATAATTTAACTATTCTAAAACTGAAAATTAAGAAAATACATTAAAATTATAACTGCCAACATACAACTCATTGGAAACCACCGAAGTCTCAACTGCCAGGTTAGTGTGTTTTAATGTGGACTCCAAAAATAAATCTGCCCTCTTAATTTTAAAATATTTTGACATTGCAAAGCAAGACATCTTTCAATTTTTGGGATTTGTAACAGTTGATCTGTATGAACCCAGATTTTTCTCAATAATATGTCATAGAATAACATAGACAAGTGAAACATTGGCTTGCATATATGTCAGCAAAAGCCATACATGCCTCCCATTAAAATGTCTATATTTTTCAGAAAAGCCTCATTGTTGGCAAACCATAAGAGACTTTTAAATACAGAGAACAAACTGACCTGGGTTTCGATTTAAAAAGAAAAAGAAAGAAATTCCCCTAAATATCTAACAATAAAATAAAATAAATAGAAAATAAAAAACAGACTTATAAACAAAAACAAAAAAATAAAGAATACTCACCCCCCCAATAAAAAAAGCTATATTGTTTTCATTGACCAATTTACAATTCATTAATTTATTCAATTTGAATCTATAAAACATACTACTAAAAGGTGACCCTTTTATTTTCTACTTCATATACTGCCTCATAAGTTTTCTGGTTTTTATTTTTTTATTTTTTTAGCAGTAAGATTCCCCTACTTAAAGAGAGCCTCTGTGTGCCTGTGGGTCACTTGGGAGCCCTGAGGCTCAGAAACTTAGCTCTGGAGAGTGACCCACCCTGCCCCTTGGCAGGGAAGCCGTGGGCCTTAGCCATCTTTATTAGGAAGGCCTGTCATTTCCCTGACGTAGGCAGGATCTCTGGGGAAAACACCTCAGCATTTCCGTGTTTCATGGTGCTACTAACCGGGGTCTGTCCCTACCACAGGAGAGGGACAGCTCCCAGAACTCAGTAGAGCCTCAGGTCATTGCCCTGGCCCATCCCACCCTGCATTCCTTCCTTCCAATGTTGTTGACAGCAATAATGCTTAGTGCTGACACGCCAAGGACAGTCCAGCCTCCCAGGCTGCTCCCACTTTCCCAAGTACTGCTAGCGCACCAGGAAGGTTAGAGAACAGATACAAAGACATGCCACCTTCTTTTTTATTTTATGTTATTTTTTAATGTTTTTTATTTATTTCTGAGAGACAGAGAGAGACAGTGTGAGCAGGGGAGGGGTCAGAGAGAGAGGGAGTTACAGAATCTGAAGCAGTCTCCAGGCTCTGAGCTAGCAATCAGCACAGAGCCCAACATGGGGTTTGGGGCTTGAAACCACAAACCATGAGATAATGACCTGAGCTGAAGTCGGATGCTCAACTGACTGGGCCAGCCAGGCGCCCCTCCACCTTCTTAATCATTGCAAAGCACTCTCAACTCGGGAGAAGAGGGTAGTCAATGCCTGCAGCTCCTGCATGTGGCTTTACCTTAAGGTAACCTAACTGTTACAGTAGAGAGAAGCTTGAAGGACCTGTGCTGCACAAGATAATTATGCTCCAATATGGGCCATGCACCAGTGAGTGAGACAGCTGCATGTCACGCACAGCTAAAGCTGGGACCAAATAAAGACTCCCCACAGAGACTGGGAGATCCCTCTTCAGCAGCAAAATGCTGCATTCTGGGCCTGCCCCCTGCTTATGGCGAGTTCTTACCTCCTGGTAAAGCAACTAGGAGCAAGCTACTTAAACTCAGTACTTCAGATTCCCTGTCAGAAAAACAAGGGTAATGGCAGCACTTGCTATGCAGGGTTGCTGTGGGAATTAGAAATACTATGCATTAAGCTTTTGATGTGTGGCTGGCATTCTAGAGATGGGAAGCTTGTTAGTTTATCTTTTTCACTCTGAGGAGGTTCTGAGATTGTGGTGGAGGGGCCAAGGCTGAGCCACACCAAAATGTGCCACTTTCACATGCAGATTATTTCAACCTGAAAACAATCAAGTCCCTGAAAGATAGCTATCACCATAGCAAACTGAATACAGTTTGCTGCATCAAAGTCCTCTCCATGTCCTATTATTTCTGGATGGCACACCAAACATTTCTTTACCAGTTACTCTTTTTCATCTTCCTGTGAATTGCTTTCCTTCCCTTTGAAGTCCCAGGCCCCTACTCTTCTCTTTAATTCCGGATGACATACATACCTGATCTTACCTGACTATCTTTGGAATCCCGTGTTTGTGTGAATTCCCTGGACATATGTAATTAAATCTGAGTTGCTCACATTTATCTATCTGTCTCCTGTCAATTTAATTCTCAGACCAGGTCAAAAAAACCTGAAAGGGCACGGGAAAATTTTTCCTCTCTGACTATAGAAAGTAAAGGATCCTTCCCCCAATATGAAAGTTGGGGTCGCATAGCCAGAGAGAGAGACAGAAGGAACTTGGGTTTAGGTGACATTCAACTCCTCCCAGGATTTGCATAGAGGCTTGTGAGTCTACCACCCATTCATGATGAAGTGTCCGGGGTTTGGAGAACCCTCAACAAGACACAGGCCTCACCTCAAACCCCCAACTCCACATACATGAGCTATTCTCTTTGGGTGTTGTCAAGGAGGAAGAATTTCCTCTGCCCTTAAAGATCTTCCTAGATGGAGTAAGAATCAAATTGACAAGATACAGATTTACAGGGGAAAATCAAATTTAATTTCATGCATACAGGGAATCTACACAGAAATGGAAATTCCAGACAGTCAGAAAAAATGAGGCATATGTGTCATCCTCAACTAAGAAGAAGGGGATAGGGAATTCAAAAAAAGAATTGCAATTCACAGGTTCACAGGAAGATGAAAAAGAGTAAATGTTTGGTCAACAAATGTTTTCTGGGTCATCCAGGAACAATAGGACATAGAGAGAACTTTGATCAAACAGGCCTTGTTCCATTTCTCCCTGTCCACCACAAGTAGTTCATATGATGATGTCATTTTGTATGGTGACAGCTCTCTTCCTAGAGCAGGTCCTCCATCTAAATTCTTTTGGCAGGGGTGGTAAAGAGCCTTTCCTGCATCTGCTGGGTTTTGACTGCTTTTAACTCAAAAATAAGTTCAGAAAACTCAAAAGTCCTTTTCATAAAAGCTACTTGTTTCTTGTTGAATTCCTTAGAATAGTTTGTGCCCCACTCACACCCCTCTCCCCTTTAAACAAAAACTTTGCTAAGGTCTGAAGATTGGCAGTAACTAAATTAAAGTTTTCTTTCACCAAAAGCCTTTTCAAGAAACCTAATGAGATTGGGTGAGGCTGTTGATGTCATCAGTGCCTGGGTCCCAGAAAGGTTTGCATCCGGCCTGGAGAAAGCTGGGGAGAAAGGGAAGGAGGGAGTCCTTTCTCTGAATCTCTAGAGAAAGATTGAAGGCTGGATTGGGAGGTGGTCTTTATAGAGCCTTCTCAGACTAGTTCAACATCAGTAGCAGATCTTGGATTCCCCTTTTACTACCATTGATAGGCACTGTGGGGGAAAATGGATCTTTCTAGATGCTAGAGGTTTTAAGCAGGACCTAGCACGCCTTTGTTGAAGCACCTTCCAGAATGTCAGGTACAACAGTTGCTCCTTTTCCTGTTATGGTGATTTGAATGTCAGCTTTAAGGGCCCCATATCAAAGAAAATAGGCTTTCATTTTTTGTAATTGAGTAGAGGCAGTTTGAGATATTTATACAAAGTTTTCAAGAGCCTGTCTTTCTACTGAAAAATTAGAAAGAACAATGAGAAAAAAAAGAAACTGGTGGTACTTGGAGGTGAATCACTTCTGCAAGGATATGCCCATCATTGTCATGGACTGCAAGACCAACTTGTGCAAAGACAAGTCACTGTGAAGAAACTGCAGAAAAATAGATTGGAGCCTGTGACCTACCACAGGGGCCAGGAGATGGCAAGGTCCGTGGGCGCGGTGGCCTGCCTTGAGTGCTCAGGCCTTGCTCCAAGAAAACGTCCACGTGGTCTTCCAGGAAGCCACCCAGGTGGTCCTGAGTAGCCTCAGTCGCAATTTCTGGAAAAGGGTTACCTAGAGGTTCTGTGTGCTGACCTGACACCTCGAGGCCTTCCCTGCCCCCGCCATAAGAGCAGCAGAAGTAGGAGCTGGACGCTGACCTTTCTGCCCAGTTGGCTGGGCTGGACCCAGTTCCCAGGCTGTGACCACCAAACTGCACTTCAAACAGATGGACAGCATTAAGGCTGGGCACCAGACCTGGGGTCTTTGGTCCCTGGACTGGAGTGTAACCACCCTGAGGCCTGGGGAAGGGTTGTCCAGAGCCCACCAGCCCTGTGGAGGGCTAGTCCCGAAGTGCCCTAGCATGACTACCAGACGCCCCGCTCCCAGCCTGCACCACACATCAGGAAGCAGCCCAAACTGTGTGGTGCCGCCTGGCTGTTCCCAGGGCTGCACCTTCAGGACCTGGCATTCCTAGGACCCTGGGCCAGAACCCCTTTCCTGCTTCCCCCTTGCCCATCCAGGGGTAACTGTAACAACTAAAACAACATCGCTGGTCAAAACGGGGTGGGGTGGGGAGGGGGGGTGGGCAGAGAAAAAGGATCTGTGAAAGCAAAGGAAGCACAAGCAGGAAAGAGAGACTAGAGAAAAGCCAAGCCAGAGAGCCCTGCAGCAAGAGTGGGACAGGGAGCAGGGTCTGGGAGCGAACCGAACCCTGAAGGAGGGAGGCCCTGAGGGGAGGGCACAGGGAGGCCATAGACCAGCTACTGGCTCTCATCCAGGGGCATCTGCCCACAGCTCATTCATATTTTTCTGTCCAGTGACAGCTAAATGAAGAGAACACTAACTTTACAACCGCCCATTGCACACAATGACTATGACATGGGCATCCCGGAGCCTATCCCTGGGATTATCTGTGAGTTGATGGTTTCTCCCACTGACTGGGCCATCCCAGCCCGCCTGTCCCCTGGCTGGGACACAAGCAGCCCTTCCACCTGCTTCCTATTAGCTGTCCTCTCGTCCTCCCCTCCTCCTCCACACTCTAGGCTTCTCTCTCCTAAGACGCAGTGCCCAGGTCTTCAGAGGCCCCTGCGTCTGGGGAGGCCTGCCCTTGGCCCCTTCAGTTTGTTACTTGACCTCTTCAAATTTGTTTCCCCATCTGTAAAGGGATAATAATTCATAAATCACTAGGTCACATCAGGATTACATGAAATATTTTGTTATTTTCTTAGCACCTTAGCTCGAAGATCCATGCATAATAAACATTCAGTAAGAAGTAGGCTCTGTCATTCCATTTCTTGTCCTCTCAGTTGAGGACAGTAATTATAACTACCTTGCTGTTGTTTTGAGGATTAAATGGATAATGAAGAGGAGGATGAAATTTTCCTTGGACCAAGCTTCTTCTAGCTAGACTAAAAATTAAATTCGCATGAGACAGATTAACAGGAGAAAAAAAGTTTTATTATAAGAGCACAGAGACTTAATAATTAAATTGAGAGCTAAAAAAAAAAAAAAATAACCAAAGCAGGAAGTGACAATATATCTATGAGGAATTGACAGGACAAAGAAAAAACTTCAGGAGCTTCCATTAGGAAAGAGTTTTAAACAGAATTTGGGCAGGTGAAATAAATTAGTAAAAAGTAATGAGGGTTGTTTATATACCCTTCTTGGCTTTAAATTTCCTATCTATGGTGATAAGGATGTCTCTTTATCTCCTGGGATACCAGTTTACATTCCCACCAACAGTGTAGGAGGGTGCCCATTTCTTCACATCCTCACCAGCATCTATAGTCTCTTGATTTGTTCATTTTTAGCCACTCTGACCAGTGTAAGGTGATATCTCAGTGTGATTTTGATTTGTATTTCCCTGATGATGAGTGACGCGGAGTATCGTTTCATGTGCCTGTTGGCCATCTGGATGTCCATTTTGGAGAAGTGTCTGTTCAGATCTTCTGCCCATTTCTTCACTGGATTGTTCATTTTTTTGTGTATGGAGTTTGGTGAGCTCCTTGTATATTTTGGATACTAGCCCTTTATCCAATATGCCATTTGCAACTATCTTTTCCCATTCTGGCAGTTGCCTATTAGTTTTTTTGTTTGTTTGTTTGTTTGTTTGTTTGTTTCCTTTGCAGTGCAAAAGCTTTTATCTGATGAGGTCCCAATAGTTCATTTTTGTTCTTCATTCCCTTGCCTTTGGGGATGCGTCGAGGAGAAAATTGCTGCTGTTAAGGTCAAGGAGGCTGTTTCCTGCTTTCTCCTCTAGGGTTTTTATGGTTTCCTGTCTCACATTCAGGTCCTTCATCCATTTTGAGTTTATTTTTGTGAATGGTGTAAGAAAGTGGTCTAATTTCACCTTAGACCTGAAGACACCTCCAGATTGAAAGTAAGGGGATGGAGAAATATCTACCATGCGACTGGACGCCAAAAGAAAGCCAGAGTAGCCATACTTATATCAGACAAACTGTACTTTAAAGGAAAGGCACTAACAAATGATGAAGAAGGACATTATTTAATAATTACTCGGTCTCTACATCAGGAAGAGCTAACAATTATAAACATCTATGCGCCGGATTCGGGAGCTCCCAAATACATAAAACAACTAATCACAAACAGAAGCAATCTTATTGATAAGAATGTGCTAATTGCAGGGGACTTTAATACCCCACTTAACAACAATGAATAGGTCAACCAGACAAAAAGTCACTAAAGAAACAATAGACCTGAATGGCACACTGGAACCGATGGAATTAATACATATATTTAGAACTCTGTATCCTGAAGCTAGGGAATTCACTTTCTTCTCGAGTGCACATGGCACATTCTCCAAGATTGAATTTATGTGAATAAAACAGCCCTCCATAAACAAAAGAATTGAGATCATACCATGCACACTTTCAGATCACAATGCTATGAATCTTGAAATCAACCACAGGAAGAAGTCTGGAAAACCTCCAAAAGTGTGGAGGTTAAAAACTACCCTACTAAAGAATGATTGGGTGAACCAGGCAATTAGAGAGGAAATTAAAAAATATATGGAGACAAATGAAAATGAGAATACAACAATTCAAACTCTCTGGGACACAGCAAAGGCAGTCCTAAGAGGAAAGTTCATTGCAATCCGGGTCTATTTCAACAAACTAGAAAAAGCACAAACTCAAAACCTAACAGAGCACCTAAGGAAACTAGAAAGGGAGAAGCAAGAGCACCCCAAACCGAGAAAAAGAAAAGAAATAATAAAGATCAGGGCAGAATTAAACACGATAGAATCCACAAAAACAATTGAACAGATCGATGAATCCGAGAGTTGGTTTTTTGAAAAAATAAACAAAATTGATAAACCCCCAGCTAGGCTCCTCAAAAAGAAAAGAGAGAACACTCAAATAGACAAAATCATGAAGGAAAATGGATCTATTACACAACAGATCCCTCAGAAATACAAGGAACCATCAGAGATTACTATGAAAAATTATATGCCAACGAACTGGACAATCTAGAAGAAATGGACAAATTCCTAAAGGCACACGCACTACCAAAATTCAAATGGGAAGAGATAGAAAATCTGAACAGACCCATAACCAGTGAAGAAATCAAATCAGTTATCAAAAATCTCCCAACGAATAAACTATTAATTTAAAAAAATACCAGTTGGTAAGCCAAAAAATAAAAAAATTAAAAAAGAAGGACAGGTTAAAGCATCAACCCTCCTGAGAACTCCTTAACCTGTGTATGACAATAAAATATGAAATTGGAGAGCTCCAGGTTCCAACTGCTCCTGTGGGGATTGCCCAGAGTAGGCGGGTTTGGCTTCCTTAAATAATTTTTTATAATTTTCTTAAAGTCTGGTCTTTAAGACTTTTTACAAGATGGTCATCAGAGAAATTATGTGGGGAAAGATTTTGAATTGCCAGTCACACTTTAAAGCATATACAGGCCAAGGGACGTCTCCTTGGATTTCTCTCTGTCCAGCGTTCTTTTAGACAGAACAGATCGTCCATGGATTCAAACCCTAAATTAAGCATTAAAGATGATTATTGAGCAAGACACCCTCACATAGCAAAAATGTTCCGGAAAGTGATTTAAAGAAGTGGAAAATATCTTTTTTACTCCTTTCCACAAAAAGAATCAAGGGTTCATGGCCCTTGAGGCACCCCAAATGGGTCAGATTAGTGAGAAGTCCGAAAACCATTTTCAGCCCTTTAATGAGAAAATCATTCATGTTCATTCTCTTAATTCAACCTTCCTACTCAGTCTTATTCTCTCTATTAACCAAAAATCAACATAGCAGGGCATTCTTGTGGGTTGTCATCCAAAGCAAGACAGCAAATCATAGAAATGATGAAGTGTTTATAAATACTAGAAATTAACCTAAGGAAAATTAGTGTTAGTTCTAATAAATATCAAGAATTTTGGTTAACAGCACCCAACACAACGCTGGTGCAAAATCAGCATTAGTCTCTGTATCACCTTCCTATCTTGCTGAGTTTTATGAGACTTTCAGGTGAGGGTTTGTGAGGTGAAGGCAATGGTCTGGCAAAAATCTGTTCTCCTAAAACTTGAGTCAAGAGGATTGTAGAAGCTGGAGCTGGAAGATATGCTAGAGTGACTTCCCTAAGCTCATACATTTTCTTAGAGGAAGAAGAGAGCCCAGACCACAGGTCTCTTGATTGGGCTTTCCAAGATGACAAGGAGCAGGACACAGTGAAAGAGGGGGAAGCCACAGGAGACAATGGATAAAGACATCTTTGGAGTCAAGTACTCCTATATGCTGTGTCTCCTCCTCCTTAAACACAGCCCTTAGTTTCTCTCTCAGCTTCCCATCTGTAAAAATGGGCACGCTAATACATATGGTGCAGGAAGGCTGGGAGGATGGGTAGGAACACAGAGAGGCTGGCACACCTTGGTATATGGTGACTGTTACCAGGAAGAGAAGGAAACATTGAGGAGGTGGTAGGCAAATGCAGACATTGCAAAGCTGGGGGATCTGAGCAATCAATTTGATGTTCCAAACTAATTTTAGAGCTCCAAATCAATGTCCAAGTGAGTTTGTCCTGATTTTATGTAAAAGGTTGCATCTACTGTTCAAATGAAACTCTCAAGCCACTAAAGAAGAAATTGTTTTATCCTTCACAATTCTCCCATATTCCCCCTCCTACTGAAATAAAAACATCAGGTTCAAGATTCTTATGCAAAGTAGGAAGAGAATCAAGTCAGGCTCCACACTCTTTGCCATTCCCAGCTTCTCAAGCAGAAGCAGAGTCCTGGCCTTCCCCCTCATCCATCCAAAGTGACTCAACTTTCCCAGGTCCTCTCCACCCACTGCAGGGCGGGCCTTGAGTCAGGATTTTAGCACAGCTGCCAACGTCCCTAACTAAGGACCTGTTCTGGGCACCATGGAAAGATAGAAAAGATGGAGACAGTGCTCCTATTCTCAGATACACACACACAGCAAAACTACTACCATTAAAACATAAATAAACCCTTGGGCCCTGACTTCCTGTGGTCACACATGGAGTCAATTCCAGCAGGCCCTGACACTGTGTCCAACACAGTTATATTGGTGTCTCATTTCTCCTTCTTGGTTTCATCCATTCCATTCAGTGCAGCCTTCCCTGACCAGGTGCTGTGGTGAGACCCAGACTGAGGGAAGGAATGCATGGGCCCTGCCTGCAGAAGGCTCACAGTCCTTATAGAAAGCTTAATGGCTCCTATGTACCACTCTGTGTGGGTATGTCCACATTTGTCCTGCACAATCACCCCGTAAGTAAGTTGTCCATATCCCCACTTTACAGCAAAGGAAAATGAGTCTTGGAGAAGCTGTCACATATCCATGGCCAGCAAGCAGCAGAGCCACATTTAGACCTAAAGCTCTGAACCTGAAGCCTGTGGCCTCCGCATTCTTCAACACTTACTCATCTCAGATGACTCAGATGACAGATAAAAAAAAAAAGGGGGGGGAGTCAGAAAGTTGGACTCTAAAACTGAGGTGTTGGTGAACTTAGAAATGGTTTATCACTATTGTCCTTCTCAAGGGAAATGAGGGAATAATGTCAAGAATATTTATTGTTTACTGGTGGCAGTTACTATGTGCCCGGCACTGTATCTTCTAAGTGCTCTCTGTGTGGTATCTCATTTAATTCTTGCCATGAAAACAGGTATTATTGTGCCAATTTTATTTCTGGCAAGACTGAAGGTCAGGAAACAATCAGCCTATGGTCTCACAGCAAATTAGTAACAGAGCTGGGACTGAAACCCAGATGTAAAGAATGCCAGAGCTATGGCTCTGAACTACTGCAGCACGCTGCTCCTTCTGTGAGCCTGCCAGAAGCCAAGGGGAGGGCACCACACTTCGAAAAAGTTCGCTTACTCATTGACACTCACACAGATAAGCAGTATATATAGCATAGGATGGTGCAAAACATCATTTTAAAATACCAGCAGCCGGGCCTGCCAATCCAATCACCACTGATAAACAGAAACAATCATATATCCTGACGGTTTATCTGAATTTATTGGTAATGTTTTCTATTTCTGGCAATATGGCTGATTTAAATTGCCTAAACTACTTAAGATTTACTAAAACACAATAACTTTTTAATGCATGGCTGATCTCTAAACAGAAAAAAGCAGAGGACAGGGTAGAGAAGGGTAACTTACAGGTGCCATAAACTGAGAGGGAACTGGGGGCGCCTGGGTGGCTCAGTCAGATAAATGTCTGACTCTTTGTTTCAGCTCATGTCATGATCTCACAGTTCATGAGTTTGACTCCTGCATCAGTGTAGAACCTGCTTAGGATCTCCACACACACATCCCCCCCCCCCCGCCTCTCTGTCCCTACCCCACTCACTCTCTCTGTCTCTCTCGAATTAAATAAAACTAAGAGGGAACTGAAAACTGTCACAGTGAGTGCCTCAGCTGGATTCCCTCAGAGAAGGGTGGTCCCAGGCCCCTCAGAGCCATGAACAGAAGACAAGGAGGATAATTGGATGAGAACAGAGTAAACACGATATTTAGTTCCACAACCCCTCCTTGCATGAGGGACTGATTAGGAGAAACTCACCCACAGGCACAGGCTAAGGAAAGGAAGCTTCTATACTCTAGGCACTGGATGAAAAGAAGTTTCCCTGAGGACTCGGAACTCCTGGCCTTCTCTCCAAGTAGAACTTGTATTACCCCAGTAATACCCAAGCCACAGTATTATAATAAAATTGGTTGCAAAACTGGTCTGGAAGGGTTTCACAATGAAGCCAGGAGGGATTCTCATGGAGGAGACAAACCCCACTAAACAGAAGCTCATAAGCAAAACTAACAAAACACACAAGGAAACAGTCAACAGTGAATGAAAGTCAGCAAACAGAACAAACAGCAAAATTAGCGCTCTAAGTACTTGAGATGATAGAATAGCAATATGAGAGAGTATAAAAAGTATGTTGAATTATTTAATAGTTTAAAAGAATGATTCAAATTTCTGGAAAAGAACAAGACCCTATTTAAAATTAATCTGGGAATGGGGAGAGCAGGTATGAAAAAGTACCAAATAGAACTTTCAGAAATAAAAAACAAATAGAATTTATGGGGTGCCTGAGTGGCTCAGTCGGTTAAGCGTCTGACTTGAGCTCAGGTCATGATCTCACGGTTCATGGCTTCGAGCCCCACATCGGGTTCGGTGTTGACAGCTCAGAGTCTGGAACCAGTTTCGGATTCTGTGTCTCCCTCGCTCTCTGCCCCTCCCCCACTTTTGCTCTGACTCTCTCTGTCTCTCAAAAATAAAGGTAAAATAAAAATTTTAAAATATTAAAAAATAGAATTTATTTATTTATTTAGAGAAACGGAGAGAGAGCATGAGCGGGGAAAGGGGCAGAAAGAGAGAGAGAATCCTGAGCAGGATCATCAAGTGGGGTTCAATGCTACAATCCTGAGATCCTGACCTCAGCCAAAATCAAGAGTCAGACACTCAACTGACTGAGTCATCCCAGGCACTCTGAAAAACATATAGTATTTTAACTATAAGTTTAAAGAACAGGTTAAATAAAAGAACATACACAGCTAAAGAGAGATTTGGTAGAATTGAAAGACATCTGATTAAACTATGTGGAATGCTGCAGCAAAGAGATATAAAAAGATAAAAAATATGCCAGTAAAGTTAGGGACATAGAAACTAGAATGAGAAAGTCCATTACACTAACAAGCATTGCAGAAGGAGAAAATAGGCAAAGGGCCATATTCAAAGACACACTGGCAGAGAAATTCAAGAAATTTAAGTCTTAAATAGTACAAATAGTTATAAATACACACACACGCACACACACACACACACACACTGGAAAATTATGTAACAACACATATGGACCTAGAGGACATTATGCTAAGTGAAGTAAATTAGACTGAGAAAGACAAATACCATATAATTTCACTTATATGTGGAATCTAAAAAAAAAAATGAATAAATGAAAAGCAGAATGAGACCTGTAAATACAGAGAACAGACTGACAACTGACAGAGGAGAGAGGACAGAGGGAATGGATAAAATGGGTTAAGGGGAATAGGAGGTACAGGCTTCCAGTTCTGGAACTAATAAGCCACAAGGTGAAAAGTGCAGAACAGGGATGTGTCAACAGTGTCATAATAGCGTTGTGTAGTGAGAGCTGGCAGCTACACTTGTGGTAACCACAGCATGACATATAGAATTGTCTAATCGTTGTGTCGTACACCTGAAACTAATATAACGTTTGTGTGTCAACTACACTTCAACTTAAAAAGCTTTTAAAAACAGAATAAATCAGAGCACCTGGGTGGCTCAGTTGGTTAAGTGTCTAACTTTGACTCAGGTCATGATTCTTGAGGTCGAGCCCTGCGTCAGGCTTTGTGCTGACAGCTCAGAGCCTGGAGCCTCCCTCTCTCTCTGCCCCTCCCCCATTCACTTTCTGTTCTCTCTCAAAATGAAACATAAACAAACAAACAAATACACAAATACAGTATAAATCAATAGAAATCTTCAGGTTTTTAATGGACTATAAAGAGAAGAGAAAGCACATTTTAAATTGTAATGGGCAGGGGCACCTAGGTGGCTCAGTTATTTAAGTGTCCAAATTTGGCTTAGGTCATGATCTCACAGTTCATGGGTTCAAGCCCTGTGTCAGGCTCTGTGCTGATAGCTCAGAGCCTGGAACCCACTAAGGATTCTGGGTCTCCCTCTCTCTGCCCCTCCCCTGTTCATGCACTGTTTCTCTCTATTTCAAAAATAAATAAACGTTAAAAAAATTTTTTTTAATTGCAATGGGTACCATTCAGAATTGTAATCAATTGCTTTATTGATCAGATATATCTGTTACCATACACTGAAGATGAATTTCCTTTTTTGTTATCAACAGGTCATACTTTATGTGTGGTAGAACTGGCAAGGAGTAAAGAACTGGAGTAGAGGGAAGCTCTGTGAAGGCAGAAAGGAATGACGGAAGGTGAGTAGAAAACGATGGGGAACAAGGTAAGGCCTCAGAGGGGAAAGCATTAGAAGAAGGAAGCCTAAGGCATTTCTGAGCAGAGGGAGGGGCTTTCTGTGAAGGTCTTTCTGGGTGTAAGGTAAGAATAAAGCAATGTGTAGAACGAGAGAACAGAGCATGGTTTAATAAAAATAAGTCACACATTTTCATTAGCATTTACCAAGCCTTTATTGCTGGAACAGTGAGACTTTCCTCTTTGCCATACTTACTGTGCTCCCATTGTGATTAATGGTCTTTATTCCTACTTGTCTAGTAGGACATGCTGGAGATATTGCTGCTAACAGTTTTTAAGACAATTGCTCCACCCTCATCTCGCACCCCCATTTTACATTGGAGAAATTATAGCTGTTTTCACTCAAGCTTTGTTATTGGCAAATGAACCATTGTAGTTTCCCGCAGAAAGGGCATGTGGGCACAACTATTTGTCACCATAATGTCATTTCCCCTGTTTGGGCCATGAACACACAAGGTCAGTACTCACATTCAAAACTATCCACACATTCCCTCCCCCCAAGTTTTTTTCACTTTTTCCCCCAAGAAAAGTTTTCCAATCTTAAGACAACTACTTGGTTAAGAGGTAGTTTGCACTGAAAATTAGTATACAATAATATTTCTGGAATAAACTATTTAAAAGTTACCTAATTTACCCCTCACTATTGCCTCATAGGAAGATAGGCATAGATGATATTTTAGAGTTGTTACACAATTACCAACCAGTGCAAAAATCCTGGTTTTATCCTCTTTAAAAATCACAAGACAGGGGCGCCTGGGTGGCTCAGTCAGTTAAGCATCTGACTTCGGCTTAGGTCATGATCTCATGGTTTGTGGGTTTGAGCCCCATGTCGGGCTCTGTGCTTCAGATTCTGTGTCTCCCTCTCTCTCTGCCCCTACCCTATTTGCTCTCTGCCTCTCTCAAAAAAAAAAAAAAAGACATAATTTAAAAAATTTTTTAATCCCAAGACAGATCATCTATCAGAGGGGCTTTAATAGCCTTCTTGAAATTTTCAAATATCAAAAATGCCCACATTTTATGACAGTGGAAATAATTTACTTAAAATCAGTAGTTCAAATAAGTGAATCAAAGAAATGTCCTCATTACTCAGGCTTTGATTTTACGTGCTTTATTCTAATATTGATTTTGCTCATTTAACAAAAGTAATAAGCATATATTTCAAAGTATATCTAGCATTTTTCATATTATAAAAAAACAAGATTATGAATGTAATCATCTTTGTCTCCAAAATGGCCTCTATAGAGTTCTTTAATCATGTTTAAATGACTACACGTAAATGTATTTCTATTTATATCACAAGGATTTCAGTAAGAGATAGCATTTCTTTCTGAAAGCAATTCACAAGTTGATAACCTTCATATATAAAATAACTACTGTCATTTTGACACAGAAATCTTTTGAGTTTACATATTACCAATCATGCCTCTTTTGCATCATATATTAAGGGATATTTAGTAGAGGAGTCTATTCTAACAGCTACATTGACGAGCGCTTACAACTTCTCAGACCCTGTGCTGATGCATTCCCTGGAGATGGGTATGTTGGCCCCATTGTACAGGTGAGGAAATTAAGGATGTAAAAGGGTCCCCTGTGCAGATGGCTCTGAACCCCCATTGAATACTGTCTCTTCATAAAGCATGGCAAATATAGTTCCGATTTCTGTATGTCAATCATTTAGGGCTAGAAAGAATTTATGCACAACAAAATACAAAGAATCCAGAGAAGTATTTGAGGCTCTTTCCCATCTCACTACACACTAGAGTGTTTAACTGAGATGAGTATCTATGCATAAGATATCTCACTGTTTCTGTGTAATAAGTAGAGTCCTAGTGCACAGCCCAAGCAACACTTGGGCATTTCCCTGATACACCTGAGTTTTGCATTAGTCTAGAGGATTGAACCGATCGTGGTGATGTGGTATCCAGCAGAACTGTCTGCATCAGAGCCTGCAGGAAGAAAATGCTGAGAACAGGCGGTCGCTATTGCTTAGGTTAAGCCTAAGACAGGTGAGCCAGGAAGTGCTGCAGCCCCTATGGGAAAACCCACTGGTTCCCCTCTGTTCACTCAACGAAGGATCATTACACAGCTCTTAAATTGTCTGAAACTTCAGCCCAGGACATTACTTCTACACAATATCCTCCCCTGCAGGGAACACTGCATAGCAATCTGGATCAACTCAGATATCAGGATAGGTTGAACCACAAAATAGTTTTTTATTCACTGGTCATTCCTAGGGTTTGAAGCTATTTTTATAAAAGTTGAGAGTAGAACAATGCACAAAAGATGATTCTCTGCTGTGGATTTAAGAGGGCAAGAATTGGAGAGCAAAGCCACTGTTGGTAAAGAAGTCTTAAAGATTATGCAAATATTATACCTTATGAGCCCTCAAGTGGGTGGAACAGGGAAGCAATGTGTGAATGTCATTAGAGGTGAGGTGTTGCAAGAAGTCTGACAGTGGGAAGAGGGAGGAGGACACCTGAAAAACGCCTCTGTGGTTTATGCTTACGTGTGTACCTGGGGGTGTCTGTGGGTGTGCCCAAAAGTAGGTTCCAGGAGGCGTATCTGTGAGTTGTTTGTTGATGTGGACTCTCCCTATGCCTAAATTAGTGAGTTCTTAACTTAAGGTCACCACTTAATAGTTTGGAACTAAATAGGTAGTTAAGAGCACGCTACAGACAGCCTCTTTACAAACAAATGCTTTGGCCACCAGAAGGCTAGGGAAAGATAAGCAGAAGGCAGAATCCCCCAGGGCTGTCACTATGTGGCACTTACTCCTGGCATGGCACCCTGGTTCTACCCCATGCGGCTGGTTGGCACCCCTTCTGTTTCTGCTACATGGTTTGTTTGGTTTTTAAAAATATTCATTTGTTTATTTTGGGAAAGAGACAGAGAATGTGAGCAGACGAGGGACAGAGAGAGACACACACACACACACACACACACACACACACACACACACAGAATCTGAAGCAGGCTCTTGTCTCCGAAGTGTCAGCAAAGAGCCCAATGTGGAGCTTGAACCCACGAACTGCGAGATCATGACCTGAGTATAAGTCAGATGCTTAACCGACTGAGCCACCCAGGTGCCTCCTACATGGTTTAAATTTTACTCCTGATCCATTGTCCCTACAGAGGGGAAGGTGGGTCCACATCAGCACCATTCCTCTGATGTTCAGGGATCACCCTTCCTTGTCTCTGAGGTTCTGCTTTCTCTCTGACTTTTTTTTTTTAATGTTTATTTATTTTTGAGAGACAAAGCATGAGCAGGGGAAGGGCAGAGAGAGAAGGAGACACAGAATCGGAAGCAGACTCCAGGCTCTGAGCTGTCAGCACAGAGCCTGATGGGCTCGAACTCACAAACTGCGAGATCATGACCTGAGCCAAAGTTGGCCACTTAACCGACTGAGCCTCCCAGGTGCCCCTTTCTCTCTGACTCTTCACAGTGCATCCCCACCTGTCCTGAGCTGCTGCTCAACCCCTTCATCCACATCTTATTCCTAAGAACCTTCTGCCTGCACCAGATTGATGATTACTGTTGCTCCCAGGAAATCCATCCTGCCTTTGACAATGAGTCCTGGTCTCTCCCTCAGCCTGACTTGATGCACTCATGTTCCTTGCACTTCAGGTGGACAAGCAGAGCTGACTGCCTTCTAAACACTCATGGCAGCCACAAACAATCATAACAGTTTCAGATCCACTGATGTTATCATTATGTACATGTATGCATGGTGCTATGCATACATGTACATAATGCTAGTGTATAATACACTATGTCTAGGTATGCTCCGGATTCTCAAACTCAATCAGGGAGAGCCAAAGGCTTATTCCGATTTTACTTTCCACCAATTCTTGTCTTTTCCTTATTAGCCTGGTGTCTACATTCTCAAAACAGAATTTAAGGGTAGCTATTTACTGGGGCACCTGTGTAGCCCAGTCATTAAGTGACTGACTCTTGGTTTCGGCTCAGGTCATAATCTCACAGGTCATGAGTTCCAGCCCCACATCAGGCTCTGTTCTGATGGCACAGAGCCTACTTGGGATTTCTCTCTCCCTCTCTTTACTCCTCCCCAGCTCTCTCTCCCTCTCCCTCCTTCTCTCTCTGTCTCTCTCTCTCAAAAAAATAATAATAATAAACATTTTTTAAAATTAAAGAGAATAGCTCTTTATTCTAGATGATTAATGTATTCCAGACTTTTTCAGGGAATGAGCATCTCTCAGAATCTAGCCTTTCCTCCCTTCTAAACTTGGACATTTGCTCTTCATTTCTTTCTCCTGTGGAGTCTCCTTTCTGCATGAAAGGCTCACTTCCCTCCTGGATCTCTGAGACAGTAGCTGGCTCCCAGGCTCAGAGGAGACCCTCTGTGTCTTCCCTGTCAGAATTGCAGCCTATGCCCTCTGACCCAGCCTCAGACTGTCCACTACCAAAACTCAGTACCATGACTACTTATTCCGGAAAAATCGCATTGCACAAAAACAGGCTTTGAGATGCTCTGCTAAGAACTAAGGAGGCCATAAAAAATCCTATCCCTCCATAACTGACAGAGTGGTTTCTAAGGCCTTGAGGGTGATAGGCTTACTATTTCTGACAAACTCACACTCAAAACTAAAGACTGAATGTGCTACCCTCCCAGAGATGTTTGCTTTGTAAAAGACTTATAATGATATAGTTGACAAATGGCTTAAAAATTTCCCAGTGAGAATCCTGAACTGTAGGTAATGCTAATAAGGTAAACAGAAGCCAACAAAAAGAAAATGGTCAAGCTGACAATTGTACTTCAAGTGCAAGCTTTCTATAAGTTGCACTGTGAAGTAAAACAATGAGTTTGAGCCCCATGTTGGGTGTAGAATTTACTTAAAAATGAAAACATAGAAGGGCACCTGGCAAGCTCAGTTGGCAGAGCACATGACTCTTGATCTCGGGGTTATGAGTTTCAAGCCCTCTGTAAATCTTACTTAAGAAGAAGAAGAAGAATTAAAAACTAAATAAACACAAATAACCTCGAAGAAAATAAAAACAAAATGATAACTTTAATGAGGGTAGCCAAGAACTCAGTAATGAAAAATGTGAATCATCTAAGAAAACCATTTCAAATCTGGATTTATAAAGCCAGATTTATTTATACTGTTCTTTTTTTAATAGTATTTCTCTTTTTTTTAATAGTTTATTTTCAAATTGTTTTCCATCATACACCTAAGTGCTTCTCCCCCACAAGTGCCCCCTACCATGACCATCAACCCCTTCCCTTCCACCCTCTCCCCCTTCAGTCCATGGTTCATTTTCAATATTCAAGAGTCTTTCATGATTTGTGTCCCTCACTCTCCCCAGCTCTCTTTCCCACTTCCTCTCCCTATGGTCCTCTGCTAGGTTTCTCTTGTTAGACCTATGAGTGCAAACATATGGTATTTATCCTTCTCTGCCTGACTTATTTCGCTTACCATGACACCCTCAAGGTCTATCCACTTTCCTACAAATGGCCAAATTTCATTCTTTCTCATTAACATGTAATACTCCATTGTATATACATACCACATCTTCTTGATCCATTCATCAGGTGATGGACATTTGGGCTCTTTCCATGATTTAGCTATTGTAGAAAGTGCCGCTGTGAACATTGGGGTACATGTGCTCCTATGCATCAGAACTTCTGTATCCTTTGGGTAAATCCCTAGCAGTGCTATTGCTGGGTCATAAGGGAGTTCTATCGATAGTTTTTTGAGGAGCCTCCACACTGTTTTCCAGAGCAGCTGCACCAGTTTACATTCCCACCAACAGTGTAGGAGGGTGCCCGTTTCTCCACATCCTCGCTGGCATCTACATTCTCTTGATTTGTTCATTTTAGCGACTCTGACCGGTGTGAGGTGGTATCTCAGTGTGGTTTTGATTTGTATTTCCCTTATGATGAGTGACGCTGAGCATCTTTTCATGTGTCTGTTGGCCATCTGGATGTTCTCTTTGGAGAAGTGTCTCTTCAGGTCTTCTGCCCATTTCTTCACTGGGTTATTCATTTTTTGTGTATGGAGTTTAGTGAGCTCCTTGTATATTTTGGATACTAGCCCTTTATCTGATATGCCATTTGCCACTATCTTTTCCCATTCTGTTGGTTGCCTGTTAGTTTTTTTTAATTGTTTCCTCTGCTTGCAGAAGCTTTTTATCTTGATGAGGTCCCAGTAGTTCATTTTTGTTCTTGATTCCCTTGCCATTGGGGATATGCCAAGGAAGAAATTGCTGCAGTTGAGGTCAAGGAGGTTTTTTCCTGCTTTCTCCTCTAGGGTTTTGATGGTTTCCAGTCTCACATTCAGATCCTTTATCCATTTTGAGTTTATTTTTGTGTATGGTGTAAGAAAGTGGTCTAATTTCATTTTTCTACATGTTGCTGTCCAGCTCTCCCAACACCACCTGTCTTTCTTCCATTGGATTCTCTTTTCTGCTTTGTCAAAGATTAATTGGCCATATACTTGTGGGGCCAGTTCTGGGTTCTCTATTCTATTCCATTGCTCCATTTGTCTGTTGTTGTGCCAATACCATACTGTTTTGATGATGACAGCTTTGTAGTAGAGGCTAAAGTCTGGGATTGTGATGCCCCTCGTTTTGGTTTTCTTCTTCAATATTACTTTGGCTATTCGGAGTTTTTTGTGGTTCCATACGAATTTTAAGATAGTTTGTTCTAGCTTTGAGAAGAATGCTGGTGGAACTTTGATGAGGATTGCATTGAATGTGTAAATTGCTTTGGGTAATAATGACATTTCACAATGTTAATTCTTCCGATCAATGAGCATGGAATGTTTTTCCATTTTTTTGTGTGTCTTCTTCAATTTCCTTCATAAGTCTTCTATAGTTTTCAGCATAAAGGTCTTTTACATCTTTGGTTAGGTTTATTCCTAGATATTTTATGGTTTTTTGTGCAATTGTGAATGGGATCTGTTTCTTGATTTCTCTTTCCATTGCTTCATTTTGGGTGTATAAGAATGCAACTGATTTCTGTACATTGACTTTGTACCCTGCAACTTTGCTGAATTCATGGATCAGTTCTAGAAGTTCTAGAAGTTCTGGTGGAGTCAATCGGGTTTTCCATGTAGAGTATCATGTCATCTGCGAAAAGTGAAAGTTTGACTTCTTCTTTGCCAATGCTGATGCCTTTTATTTCCTTTTGTTGTCTGATTGCTGATGCTAGGACTTCCAACACTATGTTAAACAACAGTGGTGAGAGTGGACATCCCTGTCGTGTCCCTGTTTTCAGGGGGAAAGCTCTCTGTTTTTCCCCATTGAGGATAACATTGGCTGTGGGATTTTCATAAATGGCTTTTATGATGTTAAAGTAAGTTCCTTCTATCCTGACTTTCTCGAGGGTTTTTATTAAGAAGAGATGTTGTATTTTGTCAAATGCTTTTTCTGCATCTATTGACAGGATCACATGATTTTTTTCTTTTGTTTTGTTAATGTGATGTATCACATTAATGGATTTGCAAATATTGAACCAGCTTTGTAACCCAGGAATAAATCCCACTTGATCATAATGGATAATACTTTTTATATGCTGTTGAATTCGATTTACTAGTATCTTGTTGAGTATTTTTGCATCCGTATTCATTAAAGATATTGGCCTGTAGTTCTCTTTTTTTGTTGGGTCTCTGCCTGGCTTGGGAATCAAGGTGATATGTGCTTCGTAGAATGAGTCTGGTAGTCTTCCTTCCATTTCTATTTTTTGGAATAGCCTAAGAAGGATCAGCGTTAACTCTGCTTTAAATGTCTGGTAGAATTCCCCTGGGAATCCATCTGGCCCTGGGCTTTTATTCGTTGGGAGATTTTTGATAACTGATTTGATTTCTTCATTGGTTATGGGTCTGTTCAGATTTTCTATCTCTTCCTGTTTGAATCTTGGTAGTGCATGTGTGTTTAGGAATTTATCCATTTCTTTTAGATTATCCAGTTTATTGGCATATAATTTTTCATAGTAATCTCTGATGATTGCTTGTAGTTCTGAGGGTTCTGTTGTAATAGATCCACTTTCATTCATGATTTTATCTATTTGAGTGTTCTCTCTTTTCTTTCTGAGGAGCCTAGCTAGAGGTTTATCAATTTTTTTTATTTTTTCAAAAAACCCACTCTTGGTTTCATTGATCTGCTCAATTGTTTTTGTGGATTTTATCTTGTTTAATTCTTCTCTGATCTTTATTATTTCTTTTCTTTTGCTGGGTTTGGGGTGCTCTTGCTTCTCCCTTTCTAGTTTCCTTAGGTGCTCTGTTAGGTTTTGAGTTTGTGCTTTTTCTAGTTTGTTGAAATAGGCCCGGATTGCAATGAACTTTCCTCTTAGGACTGCCTTTGCTGTGTCCCAGAGAGTTTGAATTGTTGTATTCTCATTTTCATTTGTCTCCATATATTTTTTAATTTCCTCTCTAATTGCCTGGTTCACCCAATCATTCTTTAGTAGGGTAGTTTTTAACCTCCACACTTTTGGAGGTTTTCCAGACTTCTTCCTGTGGTTGATTTCAAGATTCATAGCATTGTGATCTGAAAGTGTGCATGGTATGATCTCAATTCTTTTGTTTATGGAGGGCTGTTTTATTCACATAAATTCAATCTTGGAGAATGTGCCATGTGCACTCGAGAAGAAAGTGAATTCCCTAGCTTCAGGATGCAGAGTTCTAAATATATGTATTAATTCCATCGGTTCCAGTGTGCCATTCAGGTCTATTGTTTCTTTAGTGACTTTTTGTCTGGTTGACCTATTCATTGTTGTTAAGTGGGGTATTAAAGTCCCCTGCAATTAGCACATTCTTATCAATAAGATTGCTTCTGTTTGTGATTAGTTGTTTTATGTATTTGGGAGCTCCCGAATCCGGCGCATAGATGTTTATAATTGTTAGCTCTTCCTGATGTAGAGACCGAGTAATTATTAAATAATGTCCTTCTTCATCATTTGTTAGTGCCTTTCCTTTAAAGTACAGTTTGTCTGATATAAGTATGGCTACTCTGGCTTTCTTTTGGCGTCCAGTCGCATGGTAGATATTTCTCCATCCCCTTACTTTCAATCTGGAGGTGTCTTCAGGTCTAAGGTGAAATTAGACCACTTTCTTACACCATTCACAAAAATAAACTCAAAATGGATGAAGGACCTGAATGTGAGACAGGAAACCATAAAAACCCTAGAGGAGAAAGCAGGAAACAGCCTCCTTGACCTTAACAGCAGCAATTTTCTCCTCGACGCATCCCCAAAGGCAAGGGAATGAAGAACAAAAATGAACTATTGGGACCTCATCAGATAAAAGCTTTTGCACTGCAAAGGAAACAAACAAACAAACAAACAAACAAACAAAAAAACTAATAGGCAACTGCCAGAATGGGAAAAGATAGTTGCAAATGGCATATTGGATAAAGGGCTAGTATCCAAAATATACAAGGAGCTCACCAAACTCCATACACAAAAAAATGAACAATCCAGTGAAGAAATGGGCAGAAGATCTGAACAGACACTTCTCCAAAATGGACATCCAGATGGCCAACAGGCACATGAAACGATACTCCGCGTCACTCATCATCAGGGAAATACAAATCAAAATCACACTGAGATATCACCTTACACTGGTCAGAGTGGCTAAAAATGAACAAATCAAGAGACTATAGATGCTGGTGAGGATGTGAAGAAATGGGCACCCTCCTACACTGTTGGTGGGAATGTAAACTGGTATCCCAGGAGATAAAGAGACATCCTTATCACCATAGATAGGAAATTTAAAGCCAAGAAGGGTATATAAACAACCCTCATTACTTTTTACTAATTTATTTCACCTGCCCAAATTCTGTTTAAAACTCTTTCCTAATGGAAGCTCCTGAAGTTTTTTCTTTGTCCTGTCAATTCCTCATAGATATATTGTCACTTCCTGCTTTGGTTATTTTTTTTTTTTTTAGCTCTCAATTTAATTATTAAGTCTCTGTGCTCTTATAATAAAACTTTTTTTCTCCTGTTAATCTGTCTCATGCGAATTTAATTTTTAGTCTAGCTAGAAGAAGCTTGGTCCAAGGAAAATTTCATCCTCCTCTTCATTATCCATTTAATCCTCAAAACAACAGCAAGGTAGTTATAATTACTGTCCTCAACTGAGAGGACAAGAAATGGAATGACAGAGCCTACTTCTTACTGAATGTTTATTATGCATGGATCTTCGAGCTAAGGTGCTAAGAAAATAACAAAATATTTCATGTAATCCTGATGTGACCTAGTGATTTATGAATTATTATCCCTTTACAGATGGGGAAACAAATTTGAAGAGGTCAAGTAACAAACTGAAGGGGCCAAGGGCAGGCCTCCCCAGACGCAGGGGCCTCTGAAGACCTGGGCACTGCGTCTTAGGAGAGAGAAGCCTAGAGTGTGGAGGAGGAGGGGAGGACGAGAGGACAGCTAATAGGAAGCAGGTGGAAGGGCTGCTTGTGTCCCAGCCAGGGGACAGGCGGGCTGGGATGGCCCAGTCAGTGGGAGAAACCATCAACTCACAGATAATCCCAGGGATAGGCTCCGGGATGCCCATGTCATAGTCATTGTGTGCAATGGGCGGTTGTAAAGTTAGTGTTCTCTTCATTTAGCTGTCACTGGACAGAAAAATATGAATGAGCTGTGGGCAGATGCCCCTGGATGAGAGCCAGTAGCTGGTCTATGGCCTCCCTGTGCCCTCCCCTCAGGGCCTCCCTCCTTCAGGGTTCGGTTCGCTCCCAGACCCTGCTCCCTGTCCCACTCTTGCTGCAGGGCTCTCTGGCTTGGCTTTTCTCTAGTCTCTCTTTCCTGCTTGTGCTTCCTTTGCTTTCACAGATCCTTTTTCTCTGCCCACCCCCCCTCCCCACCCCACCCCGTTTTGACCAGCGATGTTGTTTTAGTTGTTACAGTTACCCCTGGATGGGCAAGGGGGAAGCAGGAAAGGGGTTCTGGCCCAGGGTCCTAGGAATGCCAGGTCCTGAAGGTGCAGCCCTGGGAACAGCCAGGCGGCACCACACAGTTTGGGCTGCTTCCTGATGTGTGGTGCAGGCTGGGAGCGGGGCGTCTGGTAGTCATGCTAGGGCACTTCGGGACTAGCCCTCCACAGGGCTGGTGGGCTCTGGACAACCCTTCCCCAGGCCTCAGGGTGGTTACACTCCAGTCCAGGGACCAAAGACCCCAGGTCTGGTGCCCAGCCTTAATGCTGTCCATCTGTTTGAAGTGCAGTTTGGTGGTCACAGCCTGGGAACTGGGTCCAGCCCAGCCAACTGGGCAGAAAGGTCAGCGTCCAGCTCCTACTTCTGCTGCTCTTATGGCGGGGGCAGGGAAGGCCTCGAGGTGTCAGGTCAGCACACAGAACCTCTAGGTAACCCTTTTCCAGAAATTGCGACTGAGGCTACTCAGGACCACCTGGGTGGCTTCCTGGAAGACCACGTGGACGTTTTCTTGGAGCAAGGCCTGAGCACTCAAGGCAGGCCACCGCGCCCACGGACCTTGCCATCTCCTGGCCCCTGTGGTAGGTCACAGGCTCCAATCTATTTTTCTGCAGTTTCTTCACAGTGACTTGTCTTTGCACAAGTTGGTCTTGCAGTCCATGACAATGATGGGCATATCCTTGCAGAAGTGATTCACCTCCAAGTACCACCAGTTTCTTTTTTTTCTCATTGTTCTTTCTAATTTTTCAGTAGAAAGACAGGCTCTTGAAAACTTTGTATAAATATCTCAAACTGCCTCTACTCAATTACAAAAAATGAAAGCCTATTTTCTTTGATATGGGGCCCTTAAAGCTGACATTCAAATCACCATAACAGGAAAAGGAGCAACTGTTGTACCTGACATTCTGGAAGGTGCTTCAACAAAGGCGTGCTAGGTCCTGCTTAAAACCTCTAGCATCTAGAAAGATCCATTTTCCCCCACAGTGCCTATCAATGGTAGTAAAAGGGGAATCCAAGATCTGCTACTGATGTTGAACTAGTCTGAGAAGGCTCTATAAAGACCACCTCCCAATCCAGCCTTCAATCTTTCTCTAGAGATTCAGAGAAAGGACTCCCTCCTTCCCTTTCTCCCCAGCTTTCTCCAGGCCGGATGCAAACCTTTCTGGGACCCAGGCACTGATGACATCAACAGCCTCACCCAATCTCATTAGGTTTCTTGAAAAGGCTTTTGGTGAAAGAAAACTTTAATTTAGTTACTGCCAATCTTCAGACCTTAGCAAAGTTTTTGTTTAAAGGGGAGAGGGGTGTGAGTGGGGCACAAACTATTCTAAGGAATTCAACAAGAAACAAGTAGCTTTTATGAAAAGGACTTTTGAGTTTTCTGAACTTATTTTTGAGTTAAAAGCAGTCAAAACCCAGCAGATGCAGGAAAGGCTCTTTACCACCCCTGCCAAAAGAATTTAGATGGAGGACCTGCTCTAGGAAGAGAGCTGTCACCATACAAAATGACATCATCATATGAACTACTTGTGGTGGACAGGGAGAAATGGAACAAGGCCTGTTTGATCAAAGTTCTCTCTATGTCCTATTGTTCCTGGATGACCCAGAAAACATTTGTTGACCAAACATTTACTCTTTTTCATCTTCCTGTGAACCTGTGAATTGCAATTCTTTTTTTGAATTCCCTATCCCCTTCTTCTTAGTTGAGGATGACACATATGCCTCATTTTTTCTGACTGTCTGGAATTTCCATTTCTGTGTAGATTCCCTGTATGCATGAAATTAAATTTGATTTTCCCCTGTAAATCTGTATCTTGTCAATTTGATTCTTACTCCATCTAGGAAGATCTTTAAGGGCAGAGGAAATTCTTCCTCCTTGACAACACCCAAAGAGAATAGCTCATGTATGTGGAGTTGGGGGTTTGAGGTGAGGCCTGTGTCTTGTTGAGGGTTCTCCAAACCCCGGACACTTCATCATGAATGGGTGGTAGACTCACAAGCCTCTATGCAAATCCTGGGAGGAGTTGAATGTCACCTAAACCCAAGTTCCTTCTGTCTCTCTCTCTGGCTATGCGACCCCAACTTTCATATTGGGGGAAGGATCCTTTACTTTCTATAGTCAGAGAGGAAAAATTTTCCCGTGCCCTTTCAGGTTTTTTTGACCTGGTCTGAGAATTAAATTGACAGGAGACAGATAGATAAATGTGAGCAACTCAGATTTAATTACATATGTCCAGGGAATTCACACAAACACGGGATTCCAAAGATAGTCAGGTAAGATCAGGTATGTATGTCATCCGGAATTAAAGAGAAGAGTAGGGGCCTGGGACTTCAAAGGGAAGGAAAGCAATTCACAGGAAGATGAAAAAGAGTAACTGGTAAAGAAATGTTTGGTGTGCCATCCAGAAATAATAGGACATGGAGAGGACTTTGATGCAGCAAACTGTATTCAGTTTGCTATGGTGATAGCTATCTTTCAGGGACTTGATTGTTTTCAGGTTGAAATAATCTGCATGTGAAAGTGGCACATTTTGGTGTGGCTCAGCCTTGGCCCCTCCACCACAATCTCAGAACCTCCTCAGAGTGAAAAAGATAAACTAACAAGCTTCCCATCTCTAGAATGCCAGCCACACATCAAAAGCTTAATGCATAGTATTTCTAATTCCCACAGCAACCCTGCATAGCAAGTGCTGCCATTACCCTTGTTTTTCTGACAGGGAATCTGAAGTACTGAGTTTAAGTAGCTTGCTCCTAGTTGCTTTACCAGGAGGTAAGAACTCGCCATAAGCAGGGGGCAGGCCCAGAATGCAGCATTTTGCTGCTGAAGAGGGATCTCCCAGTCTCTGCGGGGAGTCTTTATTTGGTCCCAGCTTTAGCTGTGCGTGACATGCAGCTGTCTCACTCACTGGTGCATGGCCCATATTGGAGCATAATTATCTTGTGCAGCACAGGTCCTTCAAGCTTCTCTCTACTGTAACAGTTAGGTTACCTTAAGGTAAAGCCACATGCAGGAGCTGCAGGCATTGACTACCCTCTTCTCCCGAGTTGAGAGTGCTTTGCAATGATTAAGAAGGTGGAGGGGCGCCTGGCTGGCCCAGTCAGTTGAGCATCCGACTTCAGCTCAGGTCATTATCTCATGGTTTGTGGTTTCAAGCCCCAAACCCCATGTTGGGCTCTGTGCTGATTGCTAGCTCAGAGCCTGGAGACTGCTTCAGATTCTGTAACTCCCTCTCTCTCTGACCCCTCCCCTGCTCACACTGTCTCTCTCTGTCTCTCAGAAATAAATAAAAAACATTAAAAAATAACATAAAATAAAAAAGAAGGTGGCATGTCTTTGTATCTGTTCTCTAACCTTCCTGGTGCGCTAGCAGTACTTGGGAAAGTGGGAGCAGCCTGGGAGGCTGGACTGTCCTTGGCGTGTCAGCACTAAGCATTATTGCTGTCAACAACATTGGAAGGAAGGAATGCAGGGTGGGATGGGCCAGGGCAATGACCTGAGGCTCTACTGAGTTCTGGGAGCTGTCCCTCTCCTGTGGTAGGGACAGACCCCGGTTAGTAGCACCATGAAACACGGAAATGCTGAGGTGTTTTCCCCAGAGATCCTGCCTACGTCAGGGAAATGACAGGCCTTCCTAATAAAGATGGCTAAGGCCCACGGCTTCCCTGCCAAGGGGCAGGGTGGGTCACTCTCCAGAGCTAAGTTTCTGAGCCTCAGGGCTCCCAAGTGACCCACAGGCACACAGAGGCTCTCTTTAAGTAGGGGAATCTTACTGCTAAAAAAATAAAAAAATAAAAACCAGAAAACTTATGAGGCAGTATATGAAGTAGAAAATAAAAGGGTCACCTTTTAGTAGTATGTTTTATAGATTCAAATTGAATAAATTAATGAATTGTAAATTGGTCAATGAAAACAATATAGCTTTTTTTATTGGGGGGGTGAGTATTCTTTATTTTTTTGTTTTTGTTTATAAGTCTGTTTTTTATTTTCTATTTATTTTATTTTATTGTTAGATATTTAGGGGAATTTCTTTCTTTTTCTTTTTAAATCGAAACCCAGGTCAGTTTGTTCTCTGTATTTAAAAGTCTCTTATGGTTTGCCAACAATGAGGCTTTTCTGAAAAATATAGACATTTTAATGGGAGGCATGTATGGCTTTTGCTGACATATATGCAAGCCAATGTTTCACTTGTCTATGTTATTCTATGACATATTATTGAGAAAAATCTGGGTTCATACAGATCAACTGTTACAAATCCCAAAAATTGAAAGATGTCTTGCTTTGCAATGTCAAAATATTTTAAAATTAAGAGGGCAGATTTATTTTTGGAGTCCACATTAAAACACACTAACCTGGCAGTTGAGACTTCGGTGGTTTCCAATGAGTTGTATGTTGGCAGTTATAATTTTAATGTATTTTCTTAATTTTCAGTTTTAGAATAGTTAAATTATACTTAAACTAAAAGACCCATATGATTCTGAGGAGCTTGCATTAGACATCACTGGCCCAGGCAAGTAAAAAATGTCCTTCATTTTGGACTTTGTGGATATGTGCTGGGCTGTTCATTACTAACCACCTGTAGATTTCAGAACTTTCACTGGTGACCTCAAGAGTAAGCAGCACTGTAACATGGTGGTTAGAACATGGGTTTTGTTGTCAGATAGACCAGGGTCTGAATATGAACACTGCCACTTAGTAGTTACTATAGGTCACTGTTTCTCTGCCCTCCATTTCCTCATCTGTAGAATGGAAGTGGTGTCACCTAAGCAATATGATTCCTGTGAGGATGAAATGAGAGTATGTATTTAAAGCTCTTAGCCCAGGCTTTGGTATTTAAAAAGTACTTTTGAAGGGGGATGGGAATAACTACTTTGGATGGGACTGCCAAGGGCTGAGTGCTGTGTGGACTCCAAGACATCAGTGTCCTTTGGAGGCTCTCCTATACCCAGCTCACATGTCACCTGAGCTCCAGGCTCACATGTACAGCTTATAGTGGATTTGTGTGTCTAGTAATAGCTTAAACTCAAGGAACAAACAGAATTTAGGAACCCATCCTAATGCTGTGTACCCCCAGATCATATTATTCTCCTGGTTAATGACCTTAAAATACTATCAACTTTCCTTACCAGAATCTATGACCTTGGACTCAAAATGAAGTCCATAGACCAGGTGTCTCTCCTGGAGCTTGTTAGCAATGCAGACACTCTGCCCCTCTAGAATCAGAAGCTGTTTTTAACAAAGTTCTTGGCAATTTTCCTGCATGTGCAGCTTGAAATGCACTGAGGCCACCTCATGCTGACCTCCTCAAAGGTTGTGCTTCTCCCAGCACAAGAAACCCAGCACTATGAAGCCTGGACCCCAGCCTCTCCCTCACCTGGATCCCCTTCTGTGAATGAAGGGTAGTGAAATGTCTGGCTATTCAGATGGTTGATTTAGCATCCACAGAAAGTGGCTCTGGACTCAGATCTGGGTAGATAGGCTTCTCACTCCAGTCAATGAGCTCCCATGTTGACTTTTTCCAGGCTGATCATACAGACCCATACGCAGGAGCCCTCCCATAGACACATGGGGTAAGGACCCCCAGGCCTCTTGTTGACATCTCAGTTCTGAGCCTAGGTCTGAACCATGTATCCATCATGAATATTATCATACAGGCAAGCATTTGAGCTGTATTTTGCTGTCTGATGGTGGCAGAAAAGGGATTTCTAGGTGCCTTGGGGTTAGTAATGTCAATTTCAGAGGCCACACTGGGAAGCAGTTTGAATACATGGATAGCTGCCTGGAGGCCCAGGGGACCGTGGAAATACAGTATCATTGATTCTTTTACTTTTTTAACCTGAAGTGGGAAGTGACCTTCCTTCTAGCCAAAGGGCTTACGGTTACTAAAAGGGACAGCTGTCACTCACCTCTGTAGAGAATGGAATGAACATTTTGGAACCAGTCAGAAAAGCAAAAACCAGCTGGCAGTCAGCAAAGTACCTCCTCTATTCTCTTGCCCTAGTGAGGACTTAATAGGAGACTTTGATCTCCTGACAGCTGGACAGCTGGTCTCCCCAGTGACCTGGAGCCCTGAACATTAGGATCTCACAGGCAGAAGAGAGTTGGAGACTTACACCCCCTATGACAATGGCAGCTCTTGGTGAGGGGATTGTCACCTGAAAAAGCTCCCTCCTGAAGTGTTTGAGGCACAGTGTGCATGGCTACCTTGACAGATCCAGTGAACAGCAGAGGAAAGTCTGTTCCTCCAGGCCCTGTGTGAACATCTGCTTGGGATCCCTGAGTTCCCTGCCTGGAACACAGGTCCATGGAGAGGCAGGCCTGCACACGGTTTGATCAAGTTGACAAGTCGAGGTATGGCTCCCTCTAGCTGTTGTGAGGACTAAGGAACTCAACCCAACACTGGCTACTAGAAATGGCTGCACAGCATTCTATGGCCTGGCCTGGCAGCCTCAGTCACAGCATGGCTATGGGCCAAAGAGCACTAGCTTGGGATGGGGAGGGGAGCTCCCAGGAGCCAGGGATTCCTGTGGCTTAGGACATTCTTTCTACCTCTACTTTCTCCTGTGATTTCCTCTTCTTTTTTTTTTTTTTTTAATAGTTTGTTGTCAAATTGGTTTCCATATAACATCCAGTGCTCTTCCCCAAAAGTGCCCTCTTCCATTACCACCACCTCTTTTCCCCTTCTCCCTCCCCCTTCAACCCTCAGTTCATTTTCAGTTATTCAATAGTCTCTCATGTTTTGCATCCCTCTCTCTCCCCAACTCTCTTTCCTCCTTCCCCTCCCCATGGTCCTCCGTTAGGTTTCTCCTGTTAGAACTATGAGTACAAACATATGGTATCTGTCCTTCTCTGCCTGACTTATTTCACTTAGCATGACACCTTGAGGTCCATCTACTTTGCTACAAGTGGCCGTATTTCATTCTTTCTCATTGCCATGTAATACTCCATTGTGTGTGTGTGTGTGTGTGTGTGTGTGTATATAT
>NC_043703.1:78338568-78341122 GCF_006229205.1 Suricata suricatta | reverse complement strand
TGAGGCGCCACCGCCATTCTTCTCCCTGCATCTACTAAGGCGGCCTCGGAGACGACATACTTACATCAAACCACGCCCATCCATGCTGGAGAGCTGGATTCTTCTCTTGTTGCTATTTTAAAATTTCTTTTTCTCTCAAGTTTTTCTATCCTAATTATTCTTAACTTTTAAGCTTCCATAATTTTCTCCTTGTTTTCTCTTTTCTATTTCCATATTTCATCCTTCTCTCCCTATTCCTCCTGCAGTCTGGGAAAGACCAACAGTTAACACTGCTGTGATTAGATCAACTCTTACCATCCAGATATTTTTCACTTATCTCATTCTTATCTTTAACCTCCACAAGTTTTAGGCTTTCAGACTGTCCTTTATCTCTGGCTGTCTCTCTGCCCCTGGTTTTTTTGTTTTCTCTCTCTCTCTCTCTCTCTCTTTTTTTTTTTTTTTTACTTTTGTTCCTTCTTTCTCCTTTCCTGTCCTCTCTTTTCTTTCCTGCTCCCTTTCTTCCTTTCCCATTTGGTTTGCTTGTTTACCGGATCTGTCAGTGCATTTGCATGCTTGTGTTCCTTGTGTGTTTGTCTGTTTTCCTTTTCGGGACTACCTCAAAAAACACGCCTAAGCACACATAGTGCAAAGTCTCAAATATCACTAAGGAGATATATTAATTACAAGCACAACAAGAGAAACTGAGAGACACCATTAAAAGAACATGTCCTGAAATGATAGGCCCTGGACAGTCAAAGAGCCTCCTTTAATAGAGCCATACTAATAGGTGCACAGTGCAGAACAAGCTTTTAAAACTGATAAGAGACAGAAAGCTAGCCGAAATGACGAAATGAAAGAACTCTCCTTCAAAGAAACTCCAGGAAGAATTCACAGCTACAGAACTGCTCAAAACAGACACAAGCAACATAACTCAACAAGAATTTAGAACGATTGTCATAAAATTAATTGCTGGGCTTGTAAAAAACAAAGAAGCTATCAGAGAAGATATTGATACAAAGACTAGGAACCTTCAAAATAGCTGTGACAAGTTAGAAAAGGCTATAAATGAGATGAATAATAAAATGGAGGCTGTCACTGCACGGATTGAAGAAGCAGAGAGGAGAATAGGTGAATTAGAAGACACAGTTATAGTAAAAGAGGAGGCTGAGAAAAAGAGAGAGAAAATGATTCAGGAACATGAAAGGAGAATCAGAGACCTGAATGATATAATCAAACAGAACAATGTCCGTATCATAGGAGTTCCTGAAGAGGAAGACAAAGACAGAGAGCTTGAAGTCATGCTAGACCAAATTATACATGAAAATTTCCCCAATCTGGGGAAAGAGAAGAACATTGAAATTCAAGAGACATACAGAACTCCCCTAAGACGTAACGTAAATTGACCTTCAGCTCGACATATTGTAGTGAAACTGGCAAAATATAAAGACAAAGAGAGACTTCTGAAAGCAGCTAGGGATAAAAAGGCCTTAACATACAAAGGGAAACCTATCAGAGTGGTTACAGACCTATCTACTGAAACTTGGCAGGCCAGAAAGGAATGGCAGGAAATCTTCAATGTGATGAACAGGAAGAATATGCTACCAAGAATTCTTTATCCAACTAGCCTGTCATTCAAAATAGAAGGAGAGATAAAGGTTTTCCCAAATAAACAAAAGTTGAGAGAACTCATCACCACCAAACCAGCCCTACAAGAAATCTTAAGAGGGACTCTATGAGAAAAATGTAGCAAGGGTTAGAGGTACTAGAGACATCACTACAGTCATGCACTCTACAGGGAACACAATGAATCTAAACCCACACTTTTCAATTATAACACTGAATGTCAATGGACTGAATGCTCCAGTCAAATGACACAGGGTAGCAGAATGGATAAAAAACCAAAACCCATTTATTTGCTCTCTGTAAGAGACTCACCTTAGACCTGAAGACACCTTTAGATTGAAAGTAAGGGGATGGAAATATCTGCCATGCAACTGGACGCCAAAAGAAAGCAGGAGTAGCCATACTTATATCAGACAAACTGGACTTTAAAATAAAGACAGTAGCAAAAGATGAAGAAGGACATTATATAATAATCACAGGGTCTCTACATCAAGAAGAGCTAACAATTATAAACATTTATGCACCCAATTTGGGAGCTCCTAAATACATAAAACAATCACAAACAGAAGAAATCTTATTGAAAAGAATGTGATAATTACTGGGGACTTTAATACCCCACTTACAAAAATGGATAGGTCAACCAGACAAAAAAATCACTAAGGAAACAATGGACCTGAATGGCACACTGGAACCGATGGAATTAATACATATATTTAGAACTCTGTATCCTGAAGCTAGGGAATTCACTTTCTTCTCGAGTGCACATGGCACATTCTCCAAGATTGATCACATAAAACAGCCCTCCATAAACAAAAGAATTGAGATCATACCATGCACACTTTCAGATCACAATGCTATGAATCTTGAAATCAACCACAGGAAGAAGTCTGGAAAACCTCCAAAAGTGTGGAGGTTAAAAACTACCCTACTAAAGAATGATTGGGTGAACCAG
>NC_043703.1:78332787-78338468 GCF_006229205.1 Suricata suricatta | reverse complement strand
GCCAGAGCTTCCCTGGCTCCTCCTGAGGTCTTGGGGGTGGACGGGCCCGCTGGATCGCGAGGCCGCTGAGGGGCCGGGGTTTCTCTCCCTGCGCCCAGCGGCTGCGAATGGAAATTTTGTCTCACCGGCACCGCGCGCGGGCTAAGGTCTGCCTTCAGTGTCTCCTCTTCCCCTCGGCTCGCACCTCCCTGGGAGCTGGCTCGCGCCTAGCGTATTGAGCTGCCTCTCGGGCACGGCGCACCGCAGCTGTCTCCCCGTGCAGCACGGCCGGCTAGTGGGCAGCTCTCAAAGTTCTCTGGCGACCTGCCCGGCTGTCCTGTGTGTTGGCGCCCCGCTCAGTGCCGTACAGCCTCCAGACAGCGCTCTCTGCGGCTGGGGCCTAAGTCTCTGGGCACTCTCTTTCCAGCTCCGTCTTGGGCTGGCGCCCCTTCCCTCAGTCTCCGGTCCCTGTCTCACTCACAGTCATCTGTGAGGTTGATATCAATAAGGGGTCCGTGTGGACACCGCTGCTCCTGGAGATTAGATGGTTGTGGCTTTTAAATCCTCTCAGTTTGATGTTGGCAAGCATGCAGAGGTATCAGTGTTCCCTACTTCTCCGCCATCTTGCCTCCTCGCCTTATTTATACTGTTCTTAATGATAAACTGCACACTGTGTGTTGCCTTGGAATATTAGCTAATGAAGTTAATGAAGATGTCATTACTGATACTATTTAAAATTAAAAGTTACTTTACATTTATCTTTAATTTTTATTCAAATGTTTATAGTACTATACTACCTGTACATAATTAATTAATTAATATACATGCATTGCAGTCTATGCACAAAACAGTTTTACTGATAATGGTGTGAGATCACAAGATATTAAGAGAACACAGGTTCAGACCATGGGGAATCTATTTGGTTCATAAACTCTTGAAGAGGACAATTGTCCCTTCCCCCTAACATTGCCCTATCCCTACACTTCAAAATGTGTCCCAGCATGCTTCTGCCAGCATCAAAATAACTAAAAATAGCTTATGAAGAATCAAAGTCCAGTTTTAAACAGTGGAAGGCAGAATTGTGTGCTCACCTCTCTTCCTTTTAACTTACATTTAAATAACCTGTTAAGCCTACTTGGTGAGTTACCTGCATGCCTGCTTGGCACAGCCTCCTTTTTTTGTTCAAACCAGGAACAACCTGAACTGGATCTGCTGGCCTGTCACTAAAAAAGAAGAGCTTGACACCTTGTGAGCTAAAACAGAAGTCCATGGTGCTCACTTCCCACAGCACATAGGCTAAAACAGGGACAATACAGAGAAGACTTGGCATGCCCCTGATGTAAAGATGACACACAAATTCATGAAGTGTTCTGTGTCTTTAAAAAAACAACAACAAAAAAAGAAGTCCATTGAGAACTTTTCTCCAATTTTAAATGGACACAACTAAATAACTCCATTCAATGCTTCAAATGACTTGGGGGTTAATTATATTGTCTACAGCTACACTGTAAGGCCCTAAATAAGATCAAATCTACCTCAAGGGCCAAGTTGTGATGTGATAATGGTTAAGAGGTAAATTGGTAATATTTACAAACTAATGTTTAACTAAGAGCTTCAAAAGATTATAAACTTCTTTTGAAAAAACTGACCCTCTCCATTGGCACTCTGATAATGGGCTTCTATTTAGGCTAAAGGATACCTTACAGAAAGTTTATTCCAGTGCCTACAATTTTGAATCTAAAGCATGTGAATATTAACAATTAGGATAATAGTATTTGAAACACTTAGCTTATCAAAAGTTTAAGAGAGGTTAAGAAACTGTTTCTTTTACTTTTATACCCAACCTTAGTGTAAGATTTAATAGATGGAGGCAGAGATGGGAGGAAAAAGAGACCACGTTACGGAGCCAAGAAAGCCTTTATTGGAGTCTGCAATTCCCCAGGCGAGGTTCCCTGACTCTGGAGCGGGGCGTCAGGGAAGTCGCGCCTGGTATGGGAGAGCAAGGTGTTTTATGGGTGCAGGAGTTCCGGGTTTGAGCTCAGGTGGGCCGATAGCCAAGTAGGGGCATCTTTGGACGGTGGCGGGATTCAATTGGCTGTCCACTTCGGTGGGGAGGGGGATGCTGGAATCCCATGGTGAGGCTTTCCAGTTTGAGACAGTCCAGATTGAGAGTGGGGATCGTCAGTCCCGGTGGTGCCTGGATCTGTTATCTGACCTGCAATAAAATGGCCGCTGGTGCTTTTCAAATGGCTCGGGTCATCCCAGGTTTGCAAGTGGGGGTTGTCAGTGCTCGCAGCTCTCCACAGCAAAGTGGCCGCTCAGTTGCTTTCCCATGGCAACTCTTACACTTAGTAGGGCAGGAACCTCTCTTCCATCATTCCATAATTTTTCCTAATATTGCATAATGAGCAATATTATAAATAGCACTAAAGTTCACAGAACACAATCTGATAAATGCTACTCCATACCAAATTGCTCATTGCTTTTACCTGAACTGTCTAACCTGATGATGTTTTCCTTTTGTTTTGACTTCTAGATCCTTAAAACTCCTTCATTTAAACTCTTAAGAAGTCATTTATTTGAGGTGAACAGTACATATGTCTCTTTATTCCTTCTGATGTTTTAAAGACTTTTTCTGTGTGCAAAATTAATGCATGCTTATTGTAGAAGAGATGATTTAAAAATATAAAAAAGAAAACCTAAATCTTCTACAATTTTAGCACTAAAATTAATCACTTAAAATTTTGTTATATTTGTTTCCAATCTTCTTTTTATCATATATTTTTTTGTCTAAGAAATTAGAAATAAATTTTATATAAATTTACAGGCTGCTTTTTCCACTGACCATTAATATTGAATATTTCCCTCATGACAACTAAATATATCCTCAAAACATGATCTCCACTAGCCACATAGTAGTCTATAATATAAATATACTTTCACTGATTGAATTTTTAGACAGTCTTTTACTTTTGACTATTATAAATTTTAATATAATAGGTATAAAATTTTTAAGTCATTGCCAAATCACTTTCCAAAAATTTTTGCCAGTCTACATTTTTACCAGCAATGGATGAGAATACCTATCTCAGCACACTCTCACCCATATTGAATAATACAGGTTTGTTTGTTTGTTTTAACTTCACCAATTTAGTAGGTAAAAAATAGCACCTCATTTTAATTTGCATACATTTGATTGCTAATTAAACATTTCTTTATTTGTTAATATCCAATTTGTATTACTTCTGTGCTCATTATTTTTTTCCTATATTGAATCCTTATGTTCATTTCATTGATTTTAAAGGAATTATTTAGATATGAATAATTTTATGGGGTGTCCGGGTGGCTCAGTCTGTTGGGTTTCTGACTTTGTTCAGGTCATCATCTCCTTGATTGTGAGTACAAGCTCCAGGGGCTTTTTGCTGATGGCCCAGAGCTTGGAGCCTGCTTCAGATTCTGTCTCTCTCTCTCTCTGCCCCTCCCTACTTTTGCTCTGTCTCTCTCTCTCCTTCAAAAATAAACATTAAAATTTTAAAAAAGATATGAATAATTTTAATACTTTTATTTTAATATTGTGCATATATTTTCAGCATAAGAAGTTTGTAAAGTTTTATAGACAAATCTGTTGATGTTTCCTTTTGGGGTTTATTCCATTGTTTATATCATCCTTCCCTGTCCCAGATTAGCTATATTTCCTGAGTTTTTATTCCTTCATTTGTATATAGTATGAGGTAGGAATCAAATTTAATTTTTTACATATAATATCAATTCTCCACTATATTTTAATACCTCTGCTACCTTACATGTATTTGTTTTCTATTCCACTGATTTATTTTTGATCTTTTCTATTTTTATTTGTCTTTTTTTATTCAATATGACCCTGTAATGGGTACTATAGGTTTATGATAATTTTTTACACCCAACAATTCAAGTCATGTTTCTTAAATTTTTTCAAAAATATGTTAGCTATTCTTGCGTGTTTTACTCTTTCAAATGAATTTTAAGAGCAATTTGTGACATTCCACCAGAGATTCTCTTAGAATTTTTGTTTGAATTGCATTAGATCTAGAAAGTAGTTTGTGTAGAATTTAAAGCCCTTTGGTATCGATCTCTACAATTATGAAACTTGGCCTATTTCTCTATCTTTTTTGGATTTTCTTCATCTTTCAATATTTATAATTGATTGCATAAAGTTCTTACACATTTTTGTTCATTTTAATTTGAAATATCTTGTAGTTTGTTGTTATTATCTTTTTCTCTGCATTTTCTGGTTAGAAACGACTGTTTCTAGTTTCTACATTTTCTAGGTTGTTGCATTAAAATGTTATTAATTTTTTAAAACCAATTTCATTAGGGAAAACTTACATAATATAATGAAATGCCCAAGGTTTTAATATCACCCCAAAGCCAGAAACTGCCAGGGAGACCGAGTCATGCATGTAAAAGCAAAGGGCAGTTTTATTATGGCTTAGGCTCGCCGTGCCTAAGTTGAGTCTCACAGCCTTCACCAACGCAGTGGATCCGTGCTGAGAGCCCCGAGCAACGGCTGAGTAGGGTTTTTATGGGGTTTGGGAAGGGGGAGATACAAGAAATTGTGACATAGGTACAGTGACCCAGTCATAATGGTACAACAGTATTGGCAGCAGCTTTAACCATACACACTGTTCAGAGTGTTCGTTAGTTTTGGCAGGACCCAATTACAACATTTAGGGTATCTTTGAAATTAACCAATTACAGAGCGAGTTCAGGGTCTTGTTTGGTGACTATCGGATTAACTTTAACATTAGGTCACAGGGTCCTATCTAAAGTTCCCATCTGCAGGTCTCACCCTTAGGAATGTGGGGAGAGGTAGCTGGGCTTTCCTGATTGGATACCGCAAAGTGGTCTCTTTTGCCCTGGGTAATGTATAACTGCCTAATGGTTCCAGAGAGACTGACCTTAGGCCTTCTAGCTTAGAGGGGAAACTTAAAGCCTGTCATGGCGTCTGTTTGGTTCAGACTCAAGTTCTTACAATAACATACACATTTTAAGTATACATTTAGATGAATTTTGAGAAACATATACAGTCATGCAGCCAATACCTCAGTCATGATACAAAATGTTTCCATTACCACACATGGTTCCCTTTCTCTACCCACAACCTCAAGCACCACAGATATATTAATCAGCTTTGTAGCACTATGGATCACGGTTTGTTTCCTAGAATTTGTACAGATGGAATGATGCAGCAATATACTATTTTGTGTCTGGCCTCCTTTGTTTAGTATAATGTTTTTAAAACCCTTTCATATTGTGTGTATTAGTAGTTAATTTCTTTATGTTGCTTCCACTGTATAAACATACCACAAATTGTATATCCATTCATCTCTTGACATTTGGATTGTTTTCAGTTCGGGCTATTTTATTTTATTTTTTTTTTCATAATAAATTATATATTTTTTTCATATTTTTTAACATATGCAATTATTTTCCATCCTTTACAATACAGTAGTTGCAATGACACTCAAAACAGAAAAGCAAAGTAAAAAATCAAAACACCAACTTCTGTTTCATGTAATTAGACTTATACAGAAATTAGAAGGTTAAGTAACAACTAGTTAATCACCTAAGTTCACAGCTATCTGAAGTGGCAATCGTTATATAGCAGCTTATCTATGATACATTCAAGATAAATGATACAATATATTACTTGTTCATAGGCT
>NC_043703.1:78330745-78332687 GCF_006229205.1 Suricata suricatta | reverse complement strand
GCATGTAATTTCTGTCCTTGATGGAATGTATTAAATAAGCAAACACCCCAACAAGGAAAACAAGTACTACAATGTAAAAATATTAAGAAAAGAAAACCCTCTCACATGCATAAATGAAAGATGGTACACAAAGAACTCACATCTTTTCAAGCTTCAATAGTAAATATTCTGCTACTATATATTAAATACTGCATGGTTTGCAGTTCGGGCTATTTTAAATAAAGCTGCCATGAACATTCACATACAAGTCTTTTGTGAACATGCATTTTTATTTTGCTTGACTAAATAATGATAAGTGTATGTTTAACTTTCACAAAAAGCGGCCAAACTGTTTTCCAAAACAGTAGTACTGTGTTATGTCTCCATCCGTAATGCATTCAGTTGACCCACATCGCTGTTAACAGTGATTTGAATCTTTAGTAATTTGGTAATTTGGATCTTTCAGCAAATTTATCTGTTGCATTTAAGTTTTCAAAATTATTGAGTTTTAATATGTATTATCCTTTAATGTCTCTAGAATCATACCAATATCCTTTATTTTATTTTTTTTTCTTGACCAAGCTAGCTAGATTTATTCACTTTATTGATTTAAAAAAAGTTTTATGTTTTTTTGTAGTGCTTATTTCATTGACTTCTATTCCTGTCTTGATCACTCCATTTCTACTTTGTGTTTAACTTATTCTTCTAGCACCTTAAATTGGCAGCTTAGTTGACTTTAGAACTTTTTTCCCAATACAAAGATTAGAAGCAACAGATTTCCTTCTCAGTGCTGCTTTTATACTGCATCTCACAAATGATATGTTTTTTTTATTTTTATTCTGTTCAAAATATTTTCTAATTTCTTTTGTGTCTTCTTTTGCTCATAGGTTATTTAGAACTATTGTTTCTTTTTTAAAAATATAATTTATTGTCAAATTGGTTTCCATATAACACCCAGTGCTCTTCCCAACAAGTGCCTCTTGATTGTCTATCACTCACTTTCCCCTCTCCCTCACCCCCCATCAACCCTGAGTTTGTTCTCAGTATTTAAAATTCTCTTATGATCTGCCTCCCTCCCTCCTGTAACTTTTCCTCTCCCCCACTCCCTCCCCCATGGTCTTCTGTTAAGTCTCTTTACCCAAGGGATACTGGAGTGCTTATGCATAGGGGCACATGTACCTCAATGTTTATAGCAACATTTCCAACAATAGCCACATTATGGAAAGAGCCCAAATGTCCATCAACTGATGAATGGATAAAGAAGAGGTGGTTTATATATACAATGGAATTCTACTTGTCAATGAGATAGAAATATTGTTTCTAGCAGGGCGTCAGTGTGGCTCAGTCATGATCTCATGTTTTGTGCGTTCAAGCCATGCATCGGGCTCCGTGCTGACAGCTCAGAGCCTGGAGACTGCTTCAGATTCTGTGTCTCCCTCTCTCTCTCTGTACCTTCCTGCTTGCACTCTGTGTCTCTCTGAAAAATAAACATTAAGAAATTTAAAAGAAAAAGGAATATTGTTTCTAGCAGTGACTGGCTGGCTTGTTCGATGGAGCATTTGACTCTTGATCCTGGGATGCCCATGTTGGGCATGAGGCCTACTTAAAAAAAAAAAAAAAAGGAAGGAATTATTGTTGCTTAATTTCAAAATATTTGAGGATTTTCTGTAAGAACATGAGTCTGAACCTAGCAGATGCCATGACAGGCTTTAAGTTTCCCCTCTAAACTAGGTCTCAAAGTCAGTCTCTCCAGAACTATTAGGTGGTTACACATTGCCCGAGGCAAGAGAGACCACCCTTGTAATACCCTTAACATTCCTAAGGGCAGGCCTAGAAATAGAAGCTATAGGTAATCAGTTATTGCCTAAGGCTGGTTACACCCTACGTGAGGGTCCTGGGTCCTGGGTCTACTCTGTGATTGGTTAACACTCTAAATGTTGTAATTGGATAAACCTGCTGTCAA
>NC_043703.1:78309728-78330645 GCF_006229205.1 Suricata suricatta | reverse complement strand
CACATTGCCCGAGGCAAGAGAGACCACCCTTGTAATACCCTTAACATTCCTAAGGGCAGGCCTAGAAATAGAAGCTATAGGTAATCAGTTATTGCCTAAGGCTGGTTACACCCTACGTGAGGGTCCTGGGTCCTGGGTCTACTCTGTGATTGGTTAACACTCTAAATGTTGTAATTGGATAAACCTGCTGTCAATAATATTGTATAATAATAATTGGATCACTGTACCTATGTCACAATTTCCTGTAACTCCCCCTTCCCAAACTCATAAAAGTCCTACCCCACCTTTGTTCGGGGCTCTCTGGCTCTCTCCATTCCACCAGTTTGAAGTGAGCAGAGGCCCAGGTTCGAACCTGCAATAAACGACCCTTGCTTTTGGGCTTTGACTCTGGACTCTGGTGGTTAATTTCTGGGGGACTCCCGAATTCTGGGCATTACATTTCCAAATACCGTTCTGTTACTGAATTTATAAATGATTTTATCCAATAAGTTGTTAAGCTTACTTATCAGTAGTTTAGCTCACAATCAAATTTTGTTTGGGTTTTCCCTATAGGCACTATTTCATATGACAATACAAATTTTATACTGGCTATAACATCAAACATAATATTAAATTGTAGAGGTGGTAGCAGGGACACCATAGGTCTTATTTTAATGAGACTCTTCCAGCATTTCACCCTTCAGTATGATATATGCTATAGATTTTGAGGCAATACCCTTTAACAGATTAAAGAATGAGCAAAACTTAGATATTTGTACATTTTCTACACCTACTGATATAACAATCTTATGATTTTTTTCTCTTTTAATTTGTCAAAGTGCAGAATTACATTGAAGATTTTCTGATATTGCATCATCTTTGCAATCCTGGGATAAATCTTATTGGTCACATTTTAAAATACAATTTTAGATTCATTGCTTGGTTTGTTGTTGTTGTATTTGTTAGTGATTTTAATGCGCACCTGAAATTTATTTGGGGATATGATATGAGGTAAGAACCAAAATATAATTTATTCTATAGGCAACTTCTCCTCTATCATTTGTTTGAATGATTTATATATTTCCTATTGGTGTATAATCTAAATAGTTTTTGCTATTTCTTTTTAAAAATTTCAATTGTTCTGTGGTTTTAGTTAATGTATTTTAGTGTCATTGGCCATTTCAGATTTTTCTAGAAAGTAATCAGGATACAAACAATTGTTTTGCTTTATTTTCTTTTGTTTTACTCCAATAAAGTATTTTCTCATATAAGAAAACTTAAAATATCACTCTCAAAAGGGTGTTTATGTCTTGGCCAGAAATATTTTTAATCAGTGAAGAATAATTTTAGATAAAAGAGAGCTCTGCTTATCTTTGCAAGAGGATTTACCACCTTCATTACCATAAATGCATTTCAATTGATGAGAAAGCAAGCAAACCCAATCTGGTCCACCTAGATGTTAACCAAAGTTGGAATCCAGTTTGACCTGGGCCTGAGGAAAGAAGCTGGCTCAGGTGACAGAAGTAATCTGGTTAGGCTCCAGTCTCTTCAAAAGCTCTCCAAAGACAAGGTCTTGGAGAGCTTGTGAGCCTGTAGCCAGTCCCATGCCCTTTGCCCAGATAGCCACGGTTATCAGTTTGTGTGTATCCTTCCTATCTAGGATGCATTCAAATACATGGGTGTGTGTTTGTACAAATGTACATTCGGGAATGTGGAGTTTACAGATATGGATGTGTGCTGCTTTACACAAGTGGTATTACTTATCCTTGATGTTTTTACTTAACAGTGCCTTGAAGATATTTCCATGTAAGTAACTGCTAAGTGGTATGCCACAGACTGACAGCATCATGACTTATTTATTCTCTCATTGATGGGCCTTGAGGTGGTTGGCAAATTTTTGCCATTATATTATAACAACAATCTTTTTAAGATAAAATTTAAAAGTAGTCGATGGCATTTGAGGTTCTCCACAATGTGTCCTCCATCTGTCTTAAAGTCTCACCTACTTAGGTACCCTTCACAAATAGTACACTCCAGTCAAACTAAATTAAAGAGATTTTCTGGCCTCAAAAGCTTTGTGCACATCAGTCCTTCCACCCAGATGGCCCTCTCCTCCCATCTTTCTAAATTTGGCCTGTGTTAGAAGGCCATCTCATATCCCCATTCTTCTGCAAAGACTTCCCTCTTCCCTGGTCTTCCAGTCTATCATAATCTCTCTTTTTCCAATAATTTACTTTATTCTGCACCACTCATTTAGTATTTGTATTACTCTTTTGTATTATATTTCATGAGATTACTAATCTTGATGTCTCCAGCCAGAAGCTAAGTACTTAAAGTTAGAGAAATTCTCTTGCTTTTTAACTGAACTTCTAGTTCTATTTTCTTTTCTCTTGAGGAATCCTTTCCTCCAAATTTAAACAAACTTGTCCATGTCATTCCTCTTTTCACAAACAGAGGGTGATGATGATGTCATCCTTAGCAGCTCCCTCATGAGTGACACCACCAGTTTCCTCATTAAGTAGTCACAACAAGGGGTGTTTTACAAGGTGATTGCTGACTGTGACTTACAAACCCTTCCGTTCTCCATTCCTCCACTCCTCATATGCCCCCATCCTCGTCCCCATTGCCTGTGGGCCTGTATTAGTATTACTATTCTCAACATATCACATTTGGCCAAAATGGGTCAGAGTGGTATCCTTGGTTCCTATTTTTGCACCTCTGCCATCCCATTATCTTCATATGTAACCACTCAGGTGAAATAAAGAGTGTTTGCTGATACTGAAGACACAGTGGCTTACCCAGAAGTGACCCACAGTTCTTTCACTTATAGCCCAGTAGACACTATTTGCCAGAGGACCCAACACAACCGAAAAAGAGACTAGGAAGTGTAGGGGACCTACAAGAATATTTGGAGAGTACTACCGTCTGTTGTGATAAACTTTGGGCTTTAAGAAATAGAGGCAGCAAGATGCCATAAAAGGAAAAAAGAGGCTTGTGAAACTGCTCAGGAGAAAGGCTTTCACATAACCCTGAATGGAGTCTCTTTCCAAAAATAGCCACCTTTTGGGAATCTTGACTAGGTCACTCTGCCAAATTCTACCAATGATAGAGGCATTTGGTTGAACCAATCTTCTTCTTGAAAACTGCAGAACTCTGAGAAATCTTAGTGGGTGTGTTCTCTCTCTCTCTCTCTCTCTCTCTCTCTCTCTCTTAATTCAAATAAGGTTTTCCTCACAACCCCTAAGTGTGGTCAGTGAGAGAAGAGGCACTTTGTTAAGGGGAAATAAAGAGGTAATTTTGGAGCAGGGATTACTTGACATAGTGGGCATGCCTAGGCAAAGTGCTAGCTTCCATGAGGAGCTTGGGGTAACAGGAGAGAGGAAAAGCAGCAACATGAGGGTAGAGGAAGCCCCTATTTCTACATTTTTCTTCACCCACCTCTGAAAAGGGGGCAGATACTCCTCCTATTTGCCTTTCTTATCCCTTCCCCCGTCCTCCTTCTCATAGAGTACAGATTCTTCTCTTCCTTATAGAGTACAGATTTCAGGCTGGCTTCATAGTGAGACCTAAATCTCTCTGAGAAGCATAGCAGAGTTAATAATTAATGAAATTGGCCTTATATTTTCAACTACTTTGTGCCTTATATAGGATTTTATAATCTCACCTAGGGATCAAAACAGCCACTTTAACTATTTATATAGAAAAAAAATTAAAATGTTCTAAGTTCCAAATACCTGCATTACACTTTTTAAAATAATATGAAAAAAAAATAATAATATGTACTGGTTTTTTCTGAATATAAAAGTAACACATGTAATAACAAACTGCATTACATTTTTAAAACTAGTATGTACTTTTTTCTGAATATATAAAAGTAATACATGTAATAACAAACTTTGAAAAATATAGGAATATATAAAAAAGCTAATTTAAATCATTCATAGTTTCACATTAGAAACACAACTCATTTTTTTACATGGGACAGGACACAAGCCAACCACTAGCCAAAATTAATGTTTTTCCTCCCTGGGTACATTTCCTTTATTGTTGTTAGATGTGGCCATGTAACCAAATCCTAGCCAATGAATGTAAATAGGAGGTACACTTCTGGCCCTGGCCCAGAAAAAGATCCCACACCTGCAGCGCGGGGCTCCTTTCCTTTCCAGCTGGCTAGAATAAAAATGGTCTCCAAAGCAAACTTGGAAGCCATGCATTCAAGACAGAAATATTCCTATCAGTCTCTGTCCTACAATAGTTTTACAGAGGAGAGACCTATGCCAATCTGGACATCCACCCAGTAGTGCTAAGTGAGAAAAAGCAATCATCTCCTGTCTGAGACTTTGGGGTCTTCCCCTTCTCACAGTTAACCTGCCCTATTAATATAACTAAGAATTGCCTAGATTTCCCTAGTAACCTGTAAACTATCTACCATGGGCCTGGCATATTGAATAGGCCCTCAAGAAATATTTCTTATTTCGTCATTGATCAGCTGGTTAACTGAACACATATATTCTCAATGAAATGATTTCTACAGGATCCCTTCCGTTCTACAGCTACAATCCTCGCTATTCAAGGGTGAATGCCTTTGATGGGAAATGGAATTTCCCATTTTCTCATTTCTTCCACTCGGAAACAAGACCATAAGTCTCTCAAAACACATTTATGTCTAACAAAGAGTTTAATACCTATTTTACAAATCCAGAGTGTGCAAGGGTAGACATTTTTCTTCATACTCAGCATGGAGCACAACATGGGGCTTGAACCCACAATCCTGAGATCATGACCTGAGCTGAGATCAAGAGTCAGGCGTTTAACTGATTGGCCACCCAGGCACCCTCAGATGTGCAGGGGAATGTCCTGTCACCACATTGAAATTCTAACTGGTATTTTTTGGCAGGAGTTTCAGCACAATAAGTGTGCACTAACACATCAATCTAAACACAATTTCCTCTCCCTGAAGCACATTTTGGTGCCAAGCATGTACACAGATGGCTTGTAGAACATCCACAGTAAGCAAATGTCTCCCACAAATAAAGAAAAAGAACAAGGGGAAAGTGAAATTAGAGGATTGAAAATGAAGAGGAAAGGGTGCCTGTGTGGCTCAGTCGGTTAAGCGTCCAGCTTCAGCTCAGGTCATGATCTCACGGTTCGTGAGTTCAAGTTCCACATCGGGCTCTGTGCTGACAGCTAGCTCAGAGCCTGGAGCCTGCTTCAGATTCTGTATCTCCCTCTCTCTCTGACCCTTCCTGCTCCCACTGTCTCTCTCTGTCTCTCAAAAATAATGAAAAACATTTTTAAAAAATGAAGAGGAAGAAAATAAAAGAAAGAATATGCTTAAACTGAAAATATTTTGAAATGGAAAATGTATATCAAAGAAAAATGAAAACATGAGATTAAAAAAGGTGAAAAGAAAGCTGGAGATCTAGGTAGGAGCCCTGAGATTTTTCAGCTTCTCCATTGCCACTGGTTTGGTGAGCTGAACAGAGTCTGATTCAGATTAGCAGAGAGCCAGCCTCCCTGCAGTTGTTGGATTTAATGGGTGTCCCCAGGACCTTTCACCCAGTTACCCCTCAATGAACACACCTCAGTGTGGAATTATGCTAACTATTCTGGAATGGCCTCTTCAAACCAGTTTAACAGCGTGCTTGTGCTAGAGTGATGTGGGGCCAAGATTAATGGAAACCAGAAGTGGTGCCAGGACCATCCCTCCATTGTGTTATACTTCTACAACTGAGGTACATGAGGTATATGAGAACATCTTCTGAAAGTAATTGTTGCCTGCAACCCACCCCTCCACCCTGCAAGTCAGATACTGACACAGGCCACTGTTGGGCCAGGTGGGACACTGATGATCATGTCAATGGAAAAGGTATGAGCTGGTGGTATTGAGCTGGTCTTATCAGTTACCAAAGAACATCATCTTCTTAAAACACTAAAAGAACATATGACATATCTCAATATGTACCTAAGTAATATGTATCTAAGTGAACAATCATTCCAGATAGAAATCTTGAGAAAGAAGAAAAAAGCTGAAAGTATCATAATCCCAGATTTCAAGATATACTACAAAGCTATATTAAGCAAAACAATATGGTATTGGCACAAAAATGGACACACAGTTCAATGGAACAAGATAGAAAGCCCAGAAATAACCCCACACCTATGTGGTCAATTAATCTATGACAAAGGAGGAAATCATATGCAATAAGAGGGCATTTGGGTGGCTCAGTCAGTTAAGCATCTGACTTCAGCTTAGGTCATGATCTTGTAGTCCATAAGTTTGAACCCCACATCATACTCTGTGCTGACAGCCTACAGCCTGGAGCCTGCTTCAGGTTCTGTGTCTCCACCTCTCTCTGTCCCTTCTCCTCCCAAAAATAAACATTAAAAAAAAGAATATACAATGGCAAAAAGACAGTCTTTTCAACAGATGGTGCTGGGAAACCTGGACAGCTATTTGCAAAAGAATGAAGCTAGACCACTTTCTTACACTAACAAAAACAAACTCAAAATGGATTAAAGACGTAAATGTGAGACTTGAAACTATAAAAACCCCTAGAAGAAGACATAATCAATGATCTCTTGGACACTGCCATTAGCAACATATTTATAGACATGTCCTCTCAGGCAAGGGAAACAAAGCAAAAATAAACTATTAGGACTACATCAAAATTAAAAGCTTTTACACAGCAAAGAAAGCCATCACTAAAACATAAAGGCAACCTACTGAATGGGAGAAGATATTTGCAAATGACATATTCAATAAGGGGTTAGTTTCTAAAATATATAAAGAACATACACAACTCAACACCAAACCCCCCGCAAGAAATCCAGTTGAAAAATGGGCAGAGAATCTGAATAGACATTTTTCCAAAGACATACAGATGACCAACAGACACATGAAAAGATGCTAAACATCTCTCACCATCAGGAAAGTGCAAATCAAAACCACAATGAGATCTCACCTCACACCAGTCAGAATGGCTAGTATCAAAAGGATAAGACAAAATAACAAGTGTTGGGGAGGATGGGGAGAGAAGCAAACTCTCATACCCTGTTGATAAGAATGTAAATTGGTACAGCCACTATGGAAAACAGAATGGAGATTCCCCCCAAAATTAAAATTATGACCCTACCAGTAGGTATGATACAATAATTCCACTACTGGGTATTTACCCAAAGAAAACAAAAACACTAGAAATATATTCAAAAAGAGTCTCAGGGGCACCTGAGTGGCTCAGTCAGTTAAGTGTCTGACTTAGTCAGGTACTTACTTATCTCACAGTTTGTGAGTTGGAGCCCTGTATCAGGCTCTGTGTTGACAGCTCAGATCCTGGAGCCTGCTTCGAAATCTGTGTCTCATTCTCTCTCTGCCCCTCCCCTGCTTGTGCTTTTTCTTTCTCTGTCTCTCAAAAATAATAAAGGTAAAAAATTTTTTCAAAAACATATATTCACCACTATGTTTATTACAGCATTATTTACAGTAGTAAAGATATGGAAGTAACCCAAGTGCTCATCCATAGATAAATGGATAGAGAAGATATAGCGTATGTACACACACACACACACACACACACATATATTATATATAATGGAATATCACTCAACCTATAGAAGAATAATATCTTGCCACTTTCAACAATAAAGATCAACCTAGAAGGTATTATTCTAAGTGAAATAAGTCAGACAGAGGAAGACAAATACTATGGTTTCACTTATATGTGGAATCTAAACATCAAATGAACACACAAACAAAAAACAAACATACAGACTCTTAAACACAGAGAACAGACCGGTGTTCCAATCACATCTGACTTTGAAGATGTAATTTCTAACCTACATTACGATCTATATTTGCACAGACTTTATGATAACATGGATGAGAATTCTATTTTTAGATACAATGGACTCAAAAGGAAACTACAAAGTTTATTCCAGTAAACATATTTGGGGAGTGTTCTGGCTATGCTGAGGCACAGGAGATTTATCTAGCTTGGGAGAAGCTATTCTCCTCTGACCTGAGGGTGAATTCTGTACCTCATTCCATACAAACTCATTTTAAAGACTTCCTCACGTATCTCCCTGTCTCTCAAGTAAATAAATTTTCCAAATTTCCAAGAAAAAAAATGCTACATATTTCCCATGAGGAAGTGTTCTTACACCTTACTCCTTTCCCATTTCCTTGCATCTGCTGGCTACTGTCTTCAACCCAGTCAAGTACTTAGACTGTGGGCACCGAAATTCCTGTGTGCCCGAAAGATGGGAAATGAGTTCACTCAGCTGCAATTTCCAGGTCACCTTGGAATCGCGTTTTGTTATCTCTTCTTGGAACACCGCCTGTCAAATCTCCATGACCTCTCAGTGGGGCTACCTGTACCTGCCTTCAACTCATGCTTGAGCAGTAGGAAAATGAATCCATCTCCCAGGGAGTTCTAGAGAAGCCTGTAGCCATTCTTGGAGTGTGAAGAAGGGAGAGAGCTGGGCGAATAGTTTCTCAAACTTCAAAGGAAGACTTCCTGCTTAAAAAAAAAATTTTTTTTATTACTTATTTTGAGAGGGAGAGAAAGAGTGCAAGTAGGGGCAGGGAGGGTAAGGAGAGAGAGAGAGAGAGAGAGAGAGAGAGAGAGAGAGAGAGAGAGAGAGAGAGAGAATCCCAAACAGGCTCCATGCTGTCAACACAGAATCTGATGAGGGGCTTGATCTTGTGAACTGAGAAATACCTGAGCCTAAATTAAGAGTTAGATGCCCAACCAACTAATCTACCCAGGTGCCCCAGACTACCTGTTCCCATCAGTTCTCATAGAACTTTTCGTGGCACTTTACAGAGAATGTTCAATAAATTTTCCCTTACCTTTTGCCCAGAATCAGAAAAATGAAGAGGCTACATAGCAGGAATAACTCCAGGTTTCAGGCCTAGATCTGGTCCTCTGCAATATTGTGAAAGCCACTATCCCCACTGAATTTCCATTTTCCCACCTTGTAGTAACTCTATCAGTCTAAGACTGACCAGAGAAACAAAATCAGTAAGAGATAGATAGTAAGAGACTGATTATAAAGAATTTGCTTACAGAAATCTGGGGACTGGTGAGGTAAGTCTGAAGGCCCTCAGGAGTGGGGCTGGACCTCTGAACATGAGCTGAGTCTTCTGGAATTTCATCTTCAAGGAAGCCTCAGCTCTGCTCTTCAGGCTTTCACCTTTTTCGATTGTGCCCACCCAGATTTCAGTGCAATCTCCATTGCCTAAATTCATCCAATTATAGACTTGAGTCACATTTTCAAAATACCCCATAGTACGTAGGTGAGTGTTTGATTGAATAACTGAGGACTATAGCCTCACCAAGTAGACACATTAAACTGACCTTCACATGAATGTTTGTTCTTGCCAACCCCCAGGAGTGTGAAACGATGACTCACATCTCACTACCTGAGAGGTTTCAAACTTGTTCTTTTATTTATTATTTAGTTACTTATATTTTCTTAGTTTTACTTTTTTTTAGTATAATTGGCACACGTTACATTAGTTTCAGGTGTACCACATAGTGATTCAATATCTCTATAAAGTTATTCTGGATGGTATATATAGGGGAGAGGCCAACCTGGCAGAAAAATAAGGGGATCTGTACTTCCCATATCTCTCAAAGAAAGAAGGGCTGAAGCCAAAGGACTTTGAATCCCAAGAGTCTGGGAGAAAAGAGACTGAGTCTATCAGGAAGAAACTAGAACAACCTACTGGCCCATAGGTGGGTGATTGCGAACTGGGGGAGATAAAAGGGGCCATGTAGGCACAGACGGTAGGAATCCCCTTCTGCGGAGAGACAAAGGGAAGAGAAAGAGCAGCTGGGGAAGCACAGGACTGTATCTGGACAAGAGAAAAACCTCGGACCAGGATGGAGAGGGATCCCATCTCTAACTGCAGGGCTTTCTTTGGACTGAGGCCATCTACCCCTTGGTGCATCTGGGGAGGAGGAGAGCCACCCCAGTGGTTCAGTGACTGGTCAGGGACACAGTCCTCACCAGGAGAAATCAGCCCCCTCCCCTGAAGTGCTACATATCGGTGGGCGTAGGGAAATGCTTCCCCTGAACCAGCGCCTGGGGAGTGGGAGTTTAAATCCAAGCCACAGCCCCCTCCCCTGAAGTGCCACATATCGGTGGGCATAGGGAAATGCTTCCCCTGAACCAGCGCCTGGGGAGTGGGAGTTTAAATCCAAGCCACAGAGCGAGGCATGGGAGTCCGTGCACCAAGTAAGACTTTGCTGTCTGTGCCCACACAACAGTGAAGTTGGCTCAAATGGAGTCCATTGATCCATGGAGGAGAGACTGGGAGGTCACCATTTTTCTGCCCACCACCAGCAAGAACGGGGCTCAGGATGGGTCCATAGGGCCCACAGTAGAGGCGAGGCTTGCCTACACCAAACAACGCCCCTCCTCACCAGGTAACTGCATATCTACTGGAGCAGGATACACACTGTGGAACCAGACAGCCCTCCTTCAGACCCGCGCTGTGGCATTGCCTGGATTAATTCTAGGACAGTTCTTGTTATTTAGATATATTCTCCCTTTTCTCCTTCTTATCTCTACCCTTCTATAGGCTGGTTATTCTGGTTATTGGTTTGCTTAAAAAGACATATTTAATCCATTCTTTTGATACATGTTCTACACCTCCTTCTTTACTTTCTCTCTGGAATAATCAAGCCATACAGTTTATCTGTCTGGGTAATTTCATCTTCTTTTATTTTTCCTCGCCTCCTCCCTTATTTTCCTTTCTCTCTCTCTGGATAAAACCTTTTAATCTCTTTGCCTAGTCAATGTTTATTTTTTATTTTTCCCCCACCCATGTCGTTTCTCTCTTTGTATGTGCTCTTCCATCAGCATTGCCTCCATCATGTTCTTTACTTATAGCTGGTGTTTCTGATTTTTTTGCTTTTGGATTGTTTTTTGTTTTTGTGTGTTTGTTTGTGTCATTTGTTTGTGTGGTTGCATGTTTTTGTTCCCTGTTTGTCTGTTTTCCTTTCCATGGCTACATCAAGGAACAAATCAAAGCACACCTGGTGGCGGATCCAAAACATCACTACAAGTAGGAAAAAAAATAAGCTAAGTCACAACAACAAAGAGCAAGTAACACTCCAAAAAACACCTTCTGAAAAGCCAGGCCCTGGACAGGGTGTGAACCCCCTTTAATATAGCAGTCCTCCCAGGAGCTGAGCACATAACAAGCTTTTAAAACTCATAAGGGACAGAAAACTAGCCAAAATGATGAAACGGAAGAATTCTCCTCAAAATAAATTCCAGGAAGAAGTGACAGCTAAAGAATTGACCAAAACAGATATAAGCAACATAATTGAACAAGAATTTAGAATAATAGTCCTAAAATTAATTGCTGGGCTTGAAAAAAGCATAGAAGACAGCAGAGACTTTATTGCTACATAGATCATGGATCTTAAAGATAGTAAAGATGAATTTTAAAATGCTATAAGTGATGTGCAAAATAAAATGGAGGCAACCACAGCGCGGATTGAAGAGGCAGAGGGGAGAATAGCTCAATTAGAAGATAAAACTATGGAAAAAGAGAAAGCTGAAAAAAAAAAAAGAGATAAAAAAAATCCAGGAGTACAATGGGAGAACAGAGAACTAAGTGATACAATCAAATGGAATGACATCTGTATCATAGGAATTCCAAAAGAAGAAGGGAGAGAGAGGGGCTGAAGGGGTACTTGAACAAATCAGAGATGAGAACTTCCCCAACCGGGGGAAGAAGCAAACATTGAAATCCAGGAGATACAGAGAACTCCCCTCAGATGTAACTGGAATCGATCTTCTTCACAACATATCATAGTGAAACTGGCAAAATACAAGGATAGAGAATTCTGAAAGCAACTTGGGATAAACAGGCCTTAACATACAAAGATAGATATGTAAGAGTAGGAGCAGATCAATCTACTGAAACTTGGCAGGCCAGCAAGGAATGGCAGGAAATCTTCAATGTGATGAACAGAAAAAATATGCAGCCAAGAATCCTTTATCCAGCAAGCCTGTCATTCAGAATAGAAGGAAAGATAAAGATTTTCCCAAGTAAACAAAAACTGAAGGAATTCATCACCACTAAACCAGCCCTACAAGAGATCCTAAGGGCGACTCTGTGAGCAAAAGGTTGCAAGGACCAAAAAGTACCAGAGACATCATTACAAGCATGAAACCTACAGAAAACACAGTGACTCTAAACCTGTATTTTTCAATAATATCACTGAATGTAAATAGACTAAATGTTCCAATCAAAGAATACAGGGTATCAGAACTGATTTAAAAAAACAAGACATATCTATTTGCTGTCTACATGAGACTCATTTTACACCTGAGGACACCTGCAGTTGAAAGTGAGGGGATGGAGAACCATCTGTCATGCTACTGCAAGTCAAAAGAAAGCTGGAGTAGCCATACTTATATCAGACAAATTGGACTTTTTTTTCTTTTATAGTTTATTGTCAAGTTGGTTTCCATATAACACCCAGTGCTCATCCCTGCAAGTGCCCTTCTTCATGCCCGTCATCCCCCTTCTCCTCTCCCCCTCTTCAATCAGCCTTCAGTTTGTTCTCAGTATTCAAGAGTCTCTCATGGTTAGCCTCCCTCCCTCTCCCCAATTATTTTCCCCCTTCCCCTCTCCCATCATCCTCTGATAAGTTTCTCCTGTTACACTTAGGAGTGAAAACATATGTTATCTGTCCATCTCTGCCTGACTTATTTCACTTAGCATGACACCCTCGAGTTCCATCCATGTTGCTATGAATGGCCAGATTTCATTCTTTCTTATTGCCATGTCATATTCCATTGTATAGATAAACCATATCTTCTTGATCCATTCATCAAAAGACCCCAAATAGCCAAAGTAATATTGAAGAAGAAAACCAAAATGGGAGGCATCACAATCCCAGACTTTAGCCCCTACTACAAAGCTGTCATCATCAAGACAGTATGGTACTGGCACAACAACAGACACATAGACCAATGGAATAGAATAGAGAACCCAGAACTGGGCCCAAAAATGTATGGCCAATTAATCTTTGACAAAGCAGGAAAGAGTATCCAATGGAAAAAAGACAGCCTCTTTAACAGATGGTGCTGCAAGAACTGGACAGCAACATGCAGAATAATGAAACTAGACGACTTACTTACACCATACACAAAAATAAACTCAAAATGGATGAAGGGCCTGAATGTGAGACAAGAAACCATCAAAACCCTAGAAGAGAAAGCAGGAAATAACCTCCTTGACCTCAATTGCAGCAATTTCCTACTCGACACATCCGTAAAGGCAAGGGAAATGAACGCAAAAATGAACTATTGGGACCTCATCAAGATAAAAAGTTTCTGCACTGCAAAGGAAACAATCACAAAAACTAATAGGCAAATGACAGAATGGGAAAAGACTGTTGCAAATGACATGTCAGATAAAGGGCTAGTATCCAAAATCTACAAGGAACTCACCAAACTCCACACCCAAAAAACAAATAATCCAGTGAAGAAATGGGCAGAACACATGAATAGACACTTCTTCAAAGAGAACATCCAGATGGCCAACAGACACATGAAAAGATGCTTAGCATCACTCATCATCAGGGAAATACAAATCAAAACCACACTGAGATACCACTTCACACCAGTCAGAGTGGCTAAAATGAACATCAAGGAATGATAGACGCTGGCAAGGATGTGGAGAAACGGACACCCTCCTACACTGTTCTTGGGAATGTAAACTGGTACAGCTGCTATGGAAAACAGTGTGGAGGTTCCTCAAAAAACTAACAGTAGAACTCCCCTACGACTCAGCAATAGCACTGCCAGGGATTTACCCAAGGGATACTTGGGTGCTGATGCATAGGGGCACATGTACCCCAAAGGTCATAGCAGCACCTTCAACAATAGCCAAATTATGGAAAGAGCCTAAATGTCCATCAACAGATGAATGGATATATATAGGATATATATATGAATACTACATGGCAATGAGAAAGAATGAAATCTGGCCATTTGTAACAAAGTGAATGGACCTCAAGTGTATCATGCTAAGCAAAAAATGTCAGGCAGAGAAGGACAGATACTATATGTTTTCACTCATAGGTCTAACAGGCGAAACCTATCATGGGACTATGGGAAGGAGAAGGTGGGGGAGAAAGTTAGGGTGAGGGAGGGAGGAAAATCATGAGAAACTCTTGAATACTGAAAACAAACTGAGGGCTGAAGAGGGAGGGGGAAAGAGGAATGGAGGTGGTGATCATGAAGGGGGGCCCTTGTGGGGAAGATCACTGGCTGTTATATGGAAACCAACTTGGCAATAAACTGTAAAAAAAAAAAAAAAAGAAAGAAAGAAAGAAAGAAAGAAAGAAAAGAAAAGAAACAATGGCCCTGAGTGATACACTGGACCAGATTAACTTTACAGATATGTTTAGAACTCTACATCCCAAAGCAGTGGGGTATAGATAAAATAAATTCAATAAATTAAAAAAACTGAGATCATATCATGCACACTTTCAGATCACAATACTATGAAACTTGAAATAAACCACAAGAAAGAGTCTGGAAAAACCTCCAAAAGCATGGAGGTTAAAGAACATCTTACTAGGAGTGCCCAGATGGCTCAGTAGTTTAAGCATCCGACTTTGGCTCAAGTCATGATCTCATGATATGTGGGTTTAAGACCCGGCGGGGTTCTGTGCTGACAGTTCAGAGCCTGGAGCTTGCTTCAGATTCTGTGTCTCCCTCTCTCTCTTCTCCTAGCCTGTTCATGCTCATCTCTCTCATGCTCTTAAAAATAAATTTAAAATTTTTTTATATTAAAAACAAGAACATCCTACTAAAGAATGAATGGGTCAACCAGGCAATTAGAAAAGAACTTTGAAAAATATGTGGAAATAGATGAAAATGAAAACACAACAATCCAAAACCTTTGGGAGGCAGCAAATGCAGTCCCATGAGGAAAATACATTGCAATCCAGACCTATATCAAGAAACAAGAAAAATACAAAATACAAAATCTAACAGCACACCTAAAAGAACTAGGAGAAGAACAACAAAGACACTCCAAACCCAGCAGAAGATAAATAATAAAGATTAGAGCAAAAATAAACAACATAGAATAAAAAAAAAAAAACCAGTACAACAGATCGATGAAACCAAGAGTTGGTTTTCTGAAAAAATAAACAAAATTGATAAACTTCTAGCAAGGCTTCTCAAAAAGAAGAGAGAGAGGACCCAAGTAGATAAAATGACAAATCACAACCAATACCTCAAAAATAAAAGCAATTATCAGTAAATACTATGAAAAATTATGTGCCAACAAACTGGACAACCTAGAAGAAATGGACAAATTGCTAAACATCCACACACACAATACTCAATAGGGAAGAAATCGAAAATTTGAACAGACCCATAACCAGCAAGGAAATTGAATCAGTTATCAAAAAGCTTCCAACAGGGGTGCCTGGGTGGCTCAGTCGGTTGAGCGTCCGGCTTCGGCTCAGGTCATAATCTCGCAGTTCGTGGGTTCTATCCCCACATCAGGCTCTGTGTTGACAGGTAGCTCAGAGCCTAGAGCCTGTCTTCGGATTCTGTGTTTCCCTCTTTCTCTGATCCTCCCTTGCTCGCTCGCTCTCTCTGTCTCTCTCTGTCTCTGTCTCTCTCTGTCTCTGTCTCTCTCTCTCTCTCTCTCTCTCTCTCTCAAAAATAAATAAAACATTTTTTTAAAAATCTTCCAACAAATAGGAGTTCTGGACCAGATGCCTTCCCTGGGGAATTCTACCAGACATTTAAAACAGAGTTAATACCTATCTTTCTTAAGTTGTTCTAAAAACTAGAAATAGAAGGAAAACTTCCAGACTCATTCTATGAAGCCAGCATTACTTTGATTCCCAAACCAGAGACCCGGGGGGGCGGGGGGGGGAAGACAACTACAGGCCAATATTCCTGATGAACATGGATGCAAAAATTTTCAACAAGGTACTACCAAATCAAATTCAACAGCATATAAAGGAAGTATTCATCATGATCAAGTGGGATTCATTCCAGGACTGCAGGGCTGGTTCAATATTCACAAATCAATCAATGTGATACATCACGTTAACAAAAGAAAAGAATGATATGATCCTGTCAATAGATGCAAAAAGAGCATTTGACAAAATACAGCATCATTTCTTAATAAAAATCCTCGAGAAATCGGGATAGAAGAAACTACTTAAACATCATAAAAGCCATTTATGTAAAGCCCACAGCCAGTATCATCCCCAATGGGGAAAAACTGAGAGCTTTCTCCCTGAGATCTGACACACGACACTCTCTCCACTGTTGTTTAACATACTGCTGGAAGTCCTAGCCTCAGCAATCAGACAACAAAAGGAAATAAAAGACATCAAAATTGACAAAGTAGAAGTCAAACTTTCACTGTTTGCAGACGACATGATACTTCACATGGAAAACCCAACAGACTCCACCAAAAGTGTGCTAGAACTGATACATGAATTCAGCAAAGTCTCAGGGTACAAAATCAATGTACAGAAATAGGTTGCATTTTTATACAGCAATAATAAAGCAACAAAAAGAGAAATAAAGAAATGGATCCCATTCACAATTGCACCAAGAACCATACAATACCTAGGAATAAACTTAACCAAAGATGTAAAAGATCTGTATGCTGAAAACTACAGATAGCTTGTGACAGAATAGAAGACACAAAGACATGGAAAAACATTCCTTGATTATGGATTGGAAAAATACATGTTGTTAAAATGTCAATACAACCCAAAAGAATCTACACATTCAATGAATGCAATGACAATCAAAATTGCACTAGCATTCTTCTCAAAGCTAGAACAAGCTATCCTAAAATTTGTATGGAACCACAAAAGACCCTGAAGAGCCAAAACAATGTTGAAGAAGAAAACCAAACCGGGAGGCATCATAGTCCCAGACGTTAGTCTCTAGTGCAAAGCTGTAATCATCAAGACATGTGGTATTTGCACAAAACAGATACATAGACCAATGGAATAGAATAAGGGAACCCAGAATTGGACCCACAAATGTATGCTCAACTAATCTTTGACACAGCAGGAAAGAATCTCCAATGGAATAAGACAGCCTCTTTAGCAAATGGTGCTGGGAGAACAGGACAGCAACATGCAAAAGAATGAAACTAGGCCACTTTCTTACAGCATACCCAAAAATGAACTCAAAATGGATTAGAGACCTGAATGTGAGACAGAAAACCATCAAAACCCTGGAGGAGTAAGCAGAAAACAACCTCTTTGACCTCCTCTGCAGCAATTTCTTGACACTTCTCCAAAGGCAAGGGAATTAAAAGCAAAAATAAACTATTGGGGCTTCATCAAGATAAAAACTCCTGCACTGCAAAGGAAACAACCAACAAAACTAAAAGGCAGCCAATGGAATGGGAAAAGATATTTGCAAATGACATCGGATAAAGGGCCAATATCCAAAATGCTATGAACTTAACCAAACTCAACACCAGAAAACAAATATCCCAGTGAAAAAATGGTCAGAATACAAGAATAAACACTTCTCCAAAGAGGATATCCAGATGGCCAACAGACACATAAGATGATGCTCAGAGTCACTCATCATTGGGCAAATACAAATCAAAACCACACTGAGATCACCTTATGCTGGTCAGAGTGGCTAAAATGAACAAATCAGGAGACAATAGACACTAACGAGGATGTGGAGAAATGGGAACCCTCTTGCACTGTTGGTAGGAATGCAAACTGTGCAGCCACTCTTGAAAACAGTGTGGAGGTTCCTCAAGAAAATTAAAAATAGAACTACCCTACGACCCAACAATAGCACTAATATTTACCCAAGGGAATTTATCCAAGGGATACAGGAGTGCTGATGCATAGGGACACATGTACTCCAATGTTTATAACAGCACTTTCAACAATAGCCAAATTATGGAATGTTTATATATACAATGGAATACTACTTGGCAATGAGAAAGAATGAAATCATGCCATTTACAGTATCAGGATGGAACTGGAAGATATAGCTTAGTAAAATAAATCAGTTAGGGAAGAACAGATATCATATGTTTTCACTCATATGTGGATCTTGAGACACTTAACAGAAGAAAATGGGGGAAGGGAAGGGAAAACAATAATTACAGAGAGGGAGTGAGGCAAACCACAAGAGACTCTTAAATACAGAAAACAAATAGGGTTGCTGGGGGTGGGGGAGAGGGGAAAGTGGGTGATGGGCATTAAGGAGGGCACTTGTTGGGATGAGCACTGAGTGTTGTTTGTAAGCCAATCTGACAATAAATTATATTCATAATAAGAAAATAAATGTCCTCCACCACCCCCCCAAATGCCCATGGTTAAAAATCTGATGAGAAGTGGGGTACCTGGGTGGCTCAGTCAGTTAAGCATCCAACTCTTGATTTCGGCTCAGGTCATGTTCTCACAATTCATGAGTTCGAGCCCCACATTGGGCTCTGCGCTGACACTGTGGAACCCTTTAGGATTCTCTCTCCCTCTCTCTCTGCCCATCTCTCGCTCTCACTCTCCCTCTCTCAAAATAAATAAACTTAAAAAAATCTGATGAGAAGTTATTATGACAGTAGACAAGGGAACTACGTCAGCAGTCTGTGTTCAAAAAGCTTTACTCTTTCTCATTGCCAAGTAGTATTCCATTGTATATATAAACCACATCTTCTTTATACATTCTCATATTGGGTCTTGAGAAACTTAACAGAAGACCATGGGGAAGGGGAAGAGGGGAAAAAAGCTACAGAGAGGGAGGGACGCAAACCATAAGAGACTCTCAAATAATGAGAACAAACTGAGAGATGATGGAGGGGTGGGAGAGAGGGGGAAATTGGTGATGGGCATTGAGAAGGGCACTTGTTGGGATGAGCACTGGGTGTTATATGGAAACCAGTTTGACAATAAAGTATATTTTAAAATATTTTAAAAAAATAAAAAGCTTTCCTTCTCACATTTTTCTTCAGTGTCCCTGGGCAATGTTTTGGTTATCTCCTGGAACATTTACACTTCAAAGACATGATGAGATTTACAACACCAAGAAACAGAGAAAGAATGCAAGTTTTCCTCTAGGAGTTTTAGGATAATTGCCATTTAAATTTTTCTTCCTAATAGCAGCCAGAAGACCTGGGGTATTTTATCCTTTTTCTTATCAATTATCATTACATCCTCCTCTTCATTTCCATCACTTTCTCAGAGATTCCATCTCTTAATTAAGAGTCCTATCCAGGCTTTGTCACAAAGTGCTCAGACCTTCATCTGAGGAATTCTAGGCCCTCCTAACTTTGTAGAACACAAGCCTAGGTCTCTAACTTCTTATCCTGCTCTCCCATCTGTCTGTAGCCCTGAAGCTCTCAGAGAATTGGACCCTCACACGTCCTTCTCTAATCTCAGCTGTTCTAATTTTCTATTTTGAGCCCCAGTCTCTAGTTGGAAATCAGTGCCACCAAACTGTCCATAGTAGAGACCAGCCCACAGCCTTTCACTTCTGCATTTTCTAGGTGTCCCCATACTCACATGGTAGTCCATAAGCATCTGACATATGGGCCACCCCTTCCCACCTAGAGACCCATGTCCAACTTGGGATTCCCCCATGGATGTCTCATTCCTAAGGCTCATTTCTTCAGGCTCTGGCTGGTTGACCAATTGTTGGGTTGCAACCATTTCAGAGTTTCCGAGTATAATCTGAAACTTGCTGTATATGGAGAGGACAAGGAGAGACCAAAGAAAGAGGAGGCCACTCCAAGTTGATAAGTGGCAGTTTTAATAAGCAAACAGAACTTGTATGTGAGGTTTATCTTGGGTAGCAGCAAGACAAGCAGATCCCCACCCCCTGCCTGCCAAATCTTAAAAGTTTACAAAGAGGCCTAACTGGGTTCAGTCACATACTACAGTGTATGTCTTCTCAGCACCACATCACATCTCAGTGCTACCTCCTTGGAACAACCTCTGGGATCAGGAAAGGCAAGTGTAACCCACATTCCAAGGACAGGATTAGGGTGGGTTAAGAGCCTCTGAGTGTCCAGATTAAGATCACAGGTAAACCAGCAGCCACATCTTTGGGACGACCTTCTGCACCACCCTCTGAGAGAGGTTAATGGGGTCCTCGTACCTTCCGAATGCTAATAGCATGGCAACTCTCCAACAATAAGAAGATCACAGTATGAAACATTTTTTAATGTATGTGTCCTTATGAACATGTTGTAGAACTAAATCCCCATGGCACACATTAGGGAATCACTAATAAGATAAATAGAATCCTCAAGAAATCACCTTTCTGCATTTCCCCTTTTCATGCATTACTAAGCATAGCTGAATTATCTAATTCTATGTGACTAAGACCAAAGAAGCCAAGAAAAGAAGGTATTTAGGCAGCTGTTTGGATTTTTCTGGTTCCAAATCTAGGTGATCCTATGAACTGCAGACCCTATGTCTAATGCTGTTCTAATCTACCAGAGAGTTGCTTGGAGGCTCTATTTCCTTTTATTTTGTAGAAATAGTTTATATGCTGCATTTGAAAACAGAATTTATAACCAATATGGGATTTATCAGAAATGGCTTGACTTCTCTGAGTTCCTAGGAAAACTAAGAATTCAAATAATTTCATTGCAGCCTCTCAAATATTTCATAGCCAGAGCCTCTACTCCATGCTTCTCTCACCTGAAAGTGATTGTGCATTGTCTGCCTCCCCACTGCTACCCAGACACCCCAAGGTTAGTAAAATGGCATCAAAACAAATCACAAGGAAATCTGGTTCTAAAATAGTGCTCATGAAAATGGAGCAGTTGGTGGTAATATCCTGTTATGAGAACATCAATAGATTTATATATATATATATATGTATATGTGTATATATATATATATATATATATATATATACATATACATATATATATATA
>NC_043703.1:78299077-78309628 GCF_006229205.1 Suricata suricatta | reverse complement strand
CATAAAAGGTAGCTACTTTTTTGCATGGACCTCAAGTATATTGTAGTATAGAGGTGGAATTTAAGGAAAGGTATTAAGCGGGCTGTGTTGTAGCTTATGGGCAAGTAATAAGTTGTATCAATTATCTTGAATGTATCATAGATAAGCTGCTATATAACGATTGCCACTTCAGATAGCTGTGAACTTAGGTGATTAACTAGTTGTTACTTAACCTTCTAATTTCTGTATAAGTCTAATTACATGAAACAGAAGTTGGTGTTTTGAATTTTTACTTTGCTTTTCTGTTTGGAGTGTCATTGTAACCACTGTATTGTAAATGATGGGAAATTATTGCATATGTTAAAAAAAATAGTGTTATATTCAAAAATTTAAAAATTAAAAAAAATAAAAATTAAAAAAAATAAAAGGTGGTTGGTCATACAGGTCTCCTTTAGCTTGTAGATGAATGACAGAAAACTGCCTTTGGCATCTGATTTCCTTTCCATATGCTAGAAGCTCTCTGTATGGTTTGCTGTGCTGATGAGCTTAAAGAGCTTGCATTAGTTTCTATTAGTTCAGGATTATCCAGAGACACAGAACCTATAGGACACAGAACCTATACAGAGATTTATTTTTAAGAATTAGCTCACAAAGTTGTCAGGGCCTGTAAGCCCAGAATCTACAAAGCAGACCAGCAGGCTGGAGTCCCAGGGAAGACTTGGTACTACAGATTGAGTCCAAAGAGGTGTAGGGACAGAATTCCCTCTTCCTTGGGGGATCTCAGTCTGTTTTCTCTTAAGTTCTTCAACTGATTGGATGAGGCTCACTCATATTATGGAAGGTAATCTATTTTACTCAAAACTTACTGATTTAACTATTAATCATGTTGAAAAAATGCTTTCACAGCAATATCTAAACTGGTTGGTATGCTCTAGTCAAGTTGACACTTAAAATTTAACCATCATAGACCTTTAGTCAGAATTTTCTTTTTTTAAAGTTTATTTACTATTTTGAGAGAGAAAAGAGTGTGCATGAGCTGAGGAGGGGCAGAGAGAGAGAGGGAGAGAGAGAATCCCAAGCAGGATTCACACTGTCAGCACAGATTCTGACATGGGGCTTGAACATGACCTAAGCCAAAGTCAAGAGCCAGACGCTTAACTGACTGAATCACACAGGCATCCCTAGTCAGAATTCTCTAAGAGCTGAAAGGCTGCATCAGAAGTAAGATGGAATGATTGAATTGAGACCAGATTTTTTGTTTCTGTGTGGCATATCTTTCATTGGCTGCTGAAGTAGAGCTGAGGGATGCCCCTGGCAAAAGATCTGGTTCATAACTAATGTCAGCCCAGTCCCTTGGGAAGACAGAGGCTGCAGGACACAGCCTAGGGTCTGGCTTCTTTAGTCTGAACCCAACCCAGCTCATATTTCCTGGCCACATAGGGAGGGAAAGAAGTAAAAGAAAGGTGCCTCTAAGTTGCTACATAGGTCTGATAAGCTTCCACAGGCATTCCAAGAAGGGGAGGTTGGTATTAGAGATTCAAACAACATATAATCACCTAGACCAGGAGGATTTCCAGTCACTTGCTCACCACAGGAACAATATGATTCTTACTGCAGATGAAACATCTCTCACACACTCTTGATGATAAAATCAAGACCAAATAACCCATCGCACAGGAGTGGAGAATAATCGACAAAGCCTAGCATTTGCTGAACTGAAAAATCTCCCAAAGAGATCACAGTTGCTGGTGTACTAGAATGGGCCTCTGGGAATTAGGACTTGGCATTATGAAGGGTGCTTGGGTGGCTCAGTTGTTTAAGTGTCCAACTTCAGTTCAGGTCATGATCTCATGATTCATAGGTTCAAGCCCCACGTTGGGCTCTATGCTGACAGCTCAGAGCCTGGAGCCTGTTTTGGATTTGGTATGTCCCCCTCTCTCTGCCCCTTACCTGCTCTCGCTCTCTCTCTCTCTCTCTCTCTCTCTCTATTTCTCTTTCCCTCTCACTCCCTCCCTCTCAAAAATAAATAAACATTAAAATTTTTTAAATTAAAAAAGTGGTATTATGATGTGAATGGTGTTCTGTCAGCCCTCAATCCTCTCTGCTGATTCAGAACCCTGGCATTTACAGAGGTTCTCCAGCAACCCTGGCATGCCAGGAGAAGTCTCCCTCTCTGCCTCCCTCTGCTCCAGCACTGTCACACTCCACTGCTAACTCCCTGTCCACTAGACACCAAGGATTATCAACACTTCCTGCAAATTCCTGCTGAACCTCAGTTTTCATGAGGCATGGCCATTGTCAACGCACAAAACTTACAGGCGCCAGACCCGAGTTTTGGAGGTGTGGGGGACAGACTTCTGAGCTTTTACTCTCAGTCCTCTCTCTTCCTTGAGCCAGAGTTGCAACCATGAGCTAGGCCAAAGACAAACTGGAATGGCAACACATTGCACTGCTCCTCCAATGACTAAGGTTTTTGTACTGGACCAACTTTTGCACACCTTGCTCTTTCTTCCCTGCAAGGAGATGTCTCCACCCAATCTCCATCCTTTTAGTCTGCCCCACCAGTTAACCAGACATGCCCAGGCAGGTCCTACTGTTGGAAACAATTTAGGCTCATGCTGGATTTCAATATGTTCTTTTCCCCTTGTGTAAACACATGCACATATCAGTTACATATAAAAATATAGAAATAATTAGAAATGTGGTTACTTTGAGGTCATCACAATTCAATATGTTGTTTGTAGAATGAATCTACATCCTGTTCATGAAAAGCTCTATTTGGATGTCAATACTTACACATTACTGGAAGCCAGCCCATGACTGAGACACTCAACTTGCTGTTGGTGAATGTGCACTTCAGGTTGTCTGCCTTGTAATATAAATGGCCTGTGCTTACTCACCCACACTCCCACATCCCCTTCTTCCTGGGAGCAAGAGTAGCTTTTTGTCAGGGGTTTGCTATGAGACACTTTCCCTTTAGTCTATAGATCTGAGCCACAAGAGCAAAGCACCCATTGTAATTAAATATACTAAAACTACCACATAAGTATGTACAAAGGCAAATAAATGTTCTTTGACCAGAAAGTGTTAGAGTCATAAGGAATTTTAAAGAGCATCTAGTCCAGCGCCCTTGACCTTGGCTACTCATTAGAACCACCTGGGGACACAGCTCACACCAGGCAACTAGAGTTACTCTCTGCAGGTTCAGGCACAAATATGCACAGGTTGAAGGCCAATGATCTGGTCCAATGGTTCTCAAGCCCACTCATTCATAAGAATCACCTGGGGAACGTTATAAACATAGACTTCTAGGAGTATCCCAGACTTATTTTCGTGTGAGTTTTTTAAAGCTCCCAGGAGATTCTGTGATCAGTCAGGTTTGGAAACCACTGAGCTGCCCAGCTCTAACACTGTCAGAGGCCATATAAGTGTCTTCCTGCAGTAAATATAGTCAGCAGATAAGAAAGCCAGGACTAGAATTCAGTTGTACAGGTTCTCAATTCAGCATCATTCATGAAGGAATTATTAAGTCTTTCTCTCTCTCAAGCTGGAAATAAATATCTGCTTTTACATTTTAGGTTTCACAAAATTTTCGAACAATGTTTTGTCTTTTTCTATTTCATCAAAAGCTCCTCACATCTAGAAAATCCAGCCACGAAGTGAATTTTTTTCAGTAGTTTATAATTGCAAAAGTCAATCATTAAAATCAAAGGCGATAAAGGGAAATTGTGGAATCTTCTTTTAAAATGATATTTTAAAAAATATTCCTTCATGTCTCCAAGAGAATTTCAATGTGGAGGAACCTACTATATGCCAGTCACCATGGCCATGTCTCTGAGAGACTTAAGCCGCAAAAGAGCATAGTTCTTTGATGGGGAGACAAGCAAATGGAAGGAAGCAATCAGGGACTGCAGGCTAAGACTATTAGTGCATTAATCCTCTGGAGCAGGTATGGTGTGAGGTGAGCTGTTTCTCAGAGAATGACTCATAGAAGAAGCAAGTCTCGAGAAGTAGAACATGATGTTTCCAAATCCGATCCAGCCCTAAAAGTAGGGAAACATTCACCATTTGTTTTTTCTCATAATCTTGTGGTTTGTTGTTTCTTTGTGCTAATTACCATTGAGGTTTTTTGTTGTTGCTTCTTTTCTTTCACTGGCAGGTTTAGGTTTTATTTTTTTCCTGGTTTGTTTGGGGTTTCTCTTTTGTCTTTTACTAAAGTTGTCCTTGGCTCTGTCAGAAATTTAACTCTTTGGCTCACGATTGCAAAGCCTGCGGGTGTTCTATAAATTATTGGTGCCTGAGTGATGTCAGGTGGCCTTGATAGTGAAGGTCTTCTGCAGATACCAGGAGCCCAGTGTGTCATTTTGGAGTGTGCGCCCCCTGCTGGTTACCACCAAAAGTGAAAATTGATTTTGAGAAGGCGCTGAATTTCTGCAAGGCTCTTCTCAGACCCAAGAATGTGACCTCTGCAGAGTGGTAAGAACTTTCTGGCTGAAAAGATGTCTGATTAAAGAAAATAAAATCTTAACCCCACCCCCACTCATGCAAGTTGACCGTCTTAAAAGCGAATCTGGTTCATGTAGGCTCATGGGAGAGACTGGCAAAAAAAGAAAATCTGAATCTGTTTTTTTATTTTCATGTTTGCCCTAACAATAAAACCAGTATAGCTTAGGCCAATGTTCCCAAATGTGCCTGCTGACAAGCAATAAAGGATTGACCCTCAAGGCATCTACAGGGAATAGTGTTGACAGCAAATAGCAAATAACAATATCCAGGAATAAGGTTGCCCACAAATAAATAACAATATCCAGTTAAATTTACATTTCAGCTAAATAACATATACTTTTTTTTAGTGGGTATGTCCTATGCAACATTTAAGACATACGAAAACAGTATTCATTGTTTATCTAAAATGCAACACTAAGAGGAGCCTTGTGCTTATCTGGCAACCCTAAGCAGGAAGAAAAAAGTAAGAGGAGAAACATCAGTCCAGAGTCAAAGAAGTCTCTTAGATAAATACTGCCCAGATGTAGTAGTGGCTGGAATCTGGAGACTGTTGAGCCATTAGATAGGACATGATAACCAGCCCCACCAAGACCCTTCTAATTTAATTTTCTCTCCCTATAGCTGGAGACAGTTAGACCCTGCATTATTGTATCTGTCAATTAACTAAATGCAGTTTGTCCTGTTTTTCTGACTCTGCCTGTTTCCTACACTGTAATCATGCTGGTCTCATGTTAATTAATACATATTGCATTTCAGCAGCCAGTGGCTTTATTTCCTAAGGAGACACTTTGGCAGCCACAAAAAGATTGCCATAAATGTACTAAGTGTTTTCTTTTGCCTTTCCTACATCTGGCTTCCCCCAGCACCCAGACACACTTTACAGAGCAGGTCTGACCCTTTGCTGTCCCCCCTGCATGATGGTAGATAGAACTTCAGAACATCCACTACCAACTCACCTCTTAAGGGAACTTCCTGGTAGAATTTGCAGTCAAGCATCTGCCAGTTTTCTCCTGATTGTCCCTTGAAAGCCGTTTCTCATTTCCTCTACTCGTTTTTTTTGTTTCCTCGGATTTCTATGCAAAGTGCCTAAAGTATCTAGCCATACTTTGAACTCTTCACTGGCTAGTGGCATTGGCCACTCTTGTGCACCTTTCTGGATCAGCAAGAGCTAAGTTTGCCCTCCTGTCAATGAGACCAGGAATTCAGGCTGTGTTCCTTTTCTTTTTTTCTCCATTTGCTTCTTCCATGAATTTGTTATTTTGAAGTGCTGAATCCCAGAACATATTTGTTTCAGAGTTAGACATGCTGACTTAAGATGCTGGCTTATCATAGACAACTATGTAAAGAATATGAGAGAGAGAGAGAGAGAGAGAGAGAGGACCAAGTAGGAAGTGATTGTTATCTGTGCCTGGTTTATATGGAACACTGATCCCATAAGGACAAGGTCATTCTCATGCACCCAAGCATCGAAACTAGCATCTGACAAGGGACAGATCAGACATGGAAGTTGGGGGAGATGAAAACAGTTGTATCAACTTTATGGAAAAAAGCTCAAACTCTACATTCTATTTTTTTTTATGAACTCAGATTTTCATAAAGAATGAAGCACCTCATCACTATTACTTAACTGAAGCTGATTTTGTGGATGAGACAGACTGTCTCCTATATTGTTCTATAATCCCATAGCTCCCCTCTTCCAGCTCTTATAACAGCTCAGTTAACTGTGGAAGCACAAGATAAATATAAATTTACTGAGGCATGGAGAGGGGAGACTCCCATAAGCTTCCCTAACTTAGATTGTGTAACTACCATTTGCTCTCTCCCTGGTTTCATTCCAAAGACTCTTGACAGAACAAATAAATTCTGCTTAAAACATTGCTTGGAGATGTGACATGCTCAGGGCATCTGGGTGCTAAAGCACATTCTCATAAAGAGAACTGGGTTCAAGACTCGTGTTGGGATAGTTGCAAGCCCAGTAACTTCAGAGTCAGGAGAGCTCTCGTGTTTCCATGTTTGTTCTAGAACCAGTCATCTTTCCCAAAATGTGGTTTCCATTAGGATACCCTCATCCTCAAAGGTTCCCTAAGGCATAATGATAAAGCGCAGCCCTTACACAGTCCCATCTGCACAGTCAGACCTCCTGCTACTGCTCCCTACCATTCTCTCCCTGGAATGCTGCCATTTTCATTCCTATCCCTTCAGTCACTGCAGGAGTGTTTACCTTCCTCTTTCCTTCTCTCCCATGGCACGCATCACCCTACTCCTCCCCAGTTGTCTCAGATTACACACACAGCCTTCAAAATCCACTTGCACCTGCCTCCCTTCAAGAGCACCCATCATTCCACTGCCTAGAGCTCACTGCTTCCTTGGTTCCCCTCTGGAATTATGGTGTCTGCCTGCTGACTTAGTACTGGATGCGTCCTGCCTTGACATGTCCTTATATTAATATTCTAACCTGGGGTGACGTATCTCACCTCCTCAACCAGGTCAAAATCTCTTTCAAAGGAAGGACCTGGCCTGGCACTCACACATATCACAGACCTCCAGTAAATATCTCAGGAATAAACAAATATTGGAGTCTGTGCTTTTGGCTCCCTAACTCTGAAGAATATGGAAGCTGGTGACCAAGAGAGTATCACCCCAGTCATCAGAAGAGGCAAATTCCTGCAAAATTAACCAAGTGCATTACTATGATTAATACCCTCCATGTAATATGTGCTGTGTGTCTTATATGTTACACACATCTATATGGTATAAATTCCATGAGAAAAATGAAGATGATTCAAATGGGGAAAATGTTTCACCCTAAGATTCAAAAGCAAATTTAAGAACTTCAGAATGCAGTCAATTTTTTTCAATCACTATTAAAAGGAAAATGGTGATTTTTTTGAAAAAGGATCTTATTACCCAGAATAAGTCACAGACAATCAACCCTAGTAACCCAACATCTTAGGGAGCTACATTCACAAGGGGGAAAAAAACATGCCGTGTGGCAGGTCCCCATGGCCCCACTTAAGCCCCCTGCAGGCCTTTTATCTCTGTCTGAAATCACCCCCATCCACTCTGGTCATGATCTTTAACAGCTTCAGGCAGGGGCATTGTCCTGGTGTTGGTGCCATTTCCGAAAGCAGGTTTCCTTTGTGCAGGTCACGCCTATGCCAATCTCAGGGTTTCTTACACATGAAGAAATGAGGAAGCAGTGTAGTGGTGTACTTGCCTCAAGTTTTGTTTTGGTTTTGTTTTTTCATTTTGACTCCAACCAGACACCCTCATCCGTGTAGAAATGCAGCCTGGCACGATGAGTGGACACAGGTGTGTGGGGACTGCCTGTGTGCGTGGGACAGGAATCCAGGGAGAGGAAGAAAACAGTGGGCAGCAGTGGCACTGGTTGATCCCAGTGAGAGGCAGGAAGTGAAACTTCCTCTTCCTATTTGCACCTGGATTCCTTTCTCTGTCGTGTTGAATCTTACACTCACACTTCCTGGAGCCAGCTGGCAAGTCCCAGGACTCTACAGCAGGAGGGGGCCTTCAGGGTAACAAAAGACATCCAATAACACAAGGTCCAATCTCTGTCACTCTTTCTGCCTCCCTTATACCTTTCACAGAGAGTGAAAAGGGAAAGAAAAATACCCTAATAACTGATTCTAAGAAATAAAAGTCTTGGGGCGCCTGGGTGGCTCAGTCAGTTAAGCATTCAACTTTGGCTCAGGTCATGATCTCATGGTTCCAGGGTTCAAGCCCTGCATCAGGCTCCGTGCTGACAGCTCAGAGCCTGAAGCCTGCTTCGGATTCTGTGTCTCCCTCCCTCTCTCTCTCTCTGTTGTTCCCCCACTCATGTTCTCTCTCTCTCCAAATAAATAAATTAAAAATCTTGCCATCTCCCTCATCTTACCTTTAAACTCTTAAAGCACTTAGAATCAACAATTTAGTGCTAAATTATTTTCTGTTTGGGTCTTTTACTATTGTCTGTTCACTAATTTTGCCTCTCCAACTCGAGTGTAACTTTCTTGAGGGCAGAGAATGACACAATTTTAGTACCATTTCTTGCCACCACCACCCATGTCTACTACAGTTTTACATAAATTAAGTACATTAATCAATTGAAATGAGCTAGGAGTAGCTACATATATTATAACAACCTGTCAAAAATATGTAATATTTATCAAGGAGGACAGTTCTAAAAGAGATTCTTGGCATGGATAGGCTTCTTTTCAAAGACAGGAAAACCCAGCCTCAAACAGAAGTTGCTACCAGAGCATTTAGACTGAGAAGGTGTCCCAAGTTGAACCCTGGTCTTTATGGCCAACTCAAGAGAGGTCATTAGAATTGGGTGGAGTTCAGGGTACATTGCCCAGAACAGGATGGGTGATAGTCCCTGGGGCCAAGAAGAGGTAAGTATTTCTGAGGGGAAATCCAGACTATAGTTCTATCAGGTGGTGACTACTCTGAGTGCCCGCCTCCCAGATACCTGGAGGACGTTCTCCTTAAGAAATAATAGGATGTGTGGACTCTGGGACAAGATGACCAGCAACAACAGAGCAGTAACGAGTTGGGGGTGGGGAGAGCCCTATTTGTCCTTTTTGGTAGAAGTCACACTCCAGGATACCTGATGGCATCAGAGTGTAACATGGGTCACAGCAGCAGAGCAGGCCCCTGGCAGAAGCCAGGAACTCTGCAGGACCACAGAGGTGTCAGAGAATCTGACAACATTCTCTTTTGTCCAATTCAGTAGTAACTAACACTTTTCCAAACCTGACACCAATAAGAGTAAACAGCAATCTTCTCCAGGAGGGATTGTTATAATTTGCTGAGTTTTAAATCTACACCATCACCTCTCCCTTAGTCTATTCTTCCCCCTACATCCCTCTCTCCTATTCCCCTAACCACATCAGTGAATCTGCATTTGCTTTTGAAGCTTGAATTGCACGTGGGTTCAGGGGCATTTCTCTAGGCATCCTGCTTCTCTCTTCTGTATCTGTCCAGAGCAGAAGCTGGAAGAGGTGGAAGATGAGCAAGCAGTCACAGGGCCCGCAAAGTCCCTTTTCTTGGATTTCCAGCAGACAGTGGGAATGTCAGCTGGATGCCAATTTTGTTTCTTTCTCCTTAGCCCTGTCTTCAAATGTTTCCTTTGAAGAACATTCTCCAGGAGAGAAGGAAAGAGGAACACCACACAGAGTTACCCCAGGGGGCCACTGTTGCTTGAGTTTGGACTAGAATGTTATGTCCCCTCCAACTTGAAAGAACCTGTAATGTGCGTCTGCGAACCAGTGTCACCCGAGGTTTTCCTGTCCCTTACCATTTAGTTAAGCAGTGACTCACTGGTGTTGCCCAGCTCTACAGCGCGGGTGTTGGGGGTCAGGCGTTTGCCTTCAAATTCTGCCATTTTGGAAAGAAAAGAAGAAAGGAAGGGGCGCGGGGAGGAGGGCAGGCAGGCCGAAGGGACTTGTGCGTGTAGCACTGGCGGGAGAGGGAGATGTCCGTCCCGGTTAGGGGCTGGGGCATTTGTCCGACCTCAGCCCGCAGCTTCAGTGCCGCCCGAGAGGCAACCACGTCCCGGGGTCTGGTGGCGCACGGCTTCCTCCCGACTCTCGTCTCCACTTCCTGCCTCCACAGTGTTTCGGAATTGCGACTTCTTACCCGGACCCCCAGTTACTCGGCAACTCCTCACAGCCCTCTCGGTTGGTCCCCAATTCGCTCTGAAGCCACACGCGCTTGTGGAAAGGCGCCTCGCGAGGCCGGGCCTTCAGGAGCAGTCGCTGCAGGAGCTGCAATCCCCCGCTAGGCTTAAATACTGTTCGAATTCCTTCACTGGGAAGCCAATTTTGAAAGCAGAGCGGGAGAGGTTTCCCGCCAGGGCGTAGACGTGGCCTCGGGAGCGTCCGTAGGTCGCCCAGCTGCGGTCCGACGGCGGTCGGAGGGCGCGACCCTTGGAGACCCCACGCACCCGGCCCGCGGCTTCCCCGCCTCCCGGGGCTCACCTCCCGACCTGCGCCGCTGCAGGGGCGGGGCGGGGCGGGCGGCATTTAAGGCGGGCTCGCTTCCCCCAGCCAGCGGCTGGCGCTCGGT
>NC_043703.1:78240741-78298977 GCF_006229205.1 Suricata suricatta | reverse complement strand
CACCAGCCGCGCCATGGGCCAGGTGCGTGCGGACGGGTGGAAGGCGGGGAAGAAGAGGGAGGGCAGCTAGTCCGTATTCTGCTTGCCTTCTGGCCGCTGCAAGGCTCCTCTCCACTCCTGGGGCTGGTCGCGATGAGGACCCCAATCTAAACGGGAGGGGCCCCAGGGTCCCAGGCCGGCTCCGATTCAGAAGGTGGAGCGGGGCTGAGGGTAAAGCCCGCCCTTCCCGGGACCGAGGGTCGTCAGTTCGGTGGCCGCGCTGCTCCCAAGAAATGGGCCAGACAGCGGGTGAGCCTGTGGGAGCAGGATGCCTGCGCGCCCCTGGGGCTTCCTGGAGGGGTCACGTCTCCAGTCGGGGGAGCTAACTTTCCACTCTCCCATCCCGGGGAGGGGTGGCCCTGAGGAGATGCTGGCAGGGCTGTCACCCAGCCTTCCCTCTACACCGCAGGAAAGGAAGCGAGAGAAGGGTGCCCAGGTCTTGCTGTGTGAAGGTGGGGGCAGGGAACCCCTCCACAGGCTCGCCAGAGGAGAGAATGAAAGGTCGGAGTGAGGCGCACTTCCCCGTAGGCCCCCGACCACAGGGAGCAGAGCTCCACACCTCTTAAGAAACCCAGCTTGGACCAATATTGCACCTCTGCTTTCCTTTCAGAAAACGCTAGAAATTTACTCTGTGGAGCTCAGTGGAACAAAAGACATTGACCAAACAGACAAGGGGGATGGCAAGGAGAAGTACAGAGGCCTGAAGAACTGCTTCGAACCCAAAAAGAATCACCAGAGAGAGGAGCTTAAGAAGGAACTGGATCTGGTTAGTTGATTGGGTCCTTAAGCCGAGTGGGTCCACTGAGCACTGCCCATCCCCTGACAACGTGACCCTATAACCTGCCTCTTACCAAAGAAAGATCAACCCCAAGGGTTTGAAAATCCCCCTCCCCGTGCGTGAGATTTGTTCCTTGTTTTAAAATAAGTGGAGTGACAGAATCTCCCCCAGGGGTCAGGTCCCGTGCAGGATTCCTGCATTCTGGTTGCAGGGTCTCAGAGGGAAGAGCCTCTGATTCCAGTCTCCACAAGCACAGCCCAGGCCGCTCTCCCTCCTGGCTGCTTCAGTGATCGCTGAGTAGGTAACCAATTGCTGGCAGCTGGTAAGGCAAAACGGTGGGAGCTGGAACCATACAGGAGAAAAGCCAAACCCACCAAACCTTGCTAGGTTTCTGGCTCTCTGTGCCCATGAGAATGAATAATTTACGAACATTGGGCTTGAATTCAGAGAACCTTCGACTTAGTTACGTTCCACCTCACTGATGGATAACTGGAAGCAAACCACCTAGCTTCAGTGAAGCTCCATTTTCTTTATGTAAAGTGGGAAAGAAGCAGTTTGCATGGGTGAGGGGGCAAAGTGAGAAAAGAGTGAGAATATTGTGTAACTTATGCAATTTATAGTTTAAAGTATAATTTATAATTAGTCATTTTGCCATTTGTGGAAGCCTGATATTTCTTTTAAGGAAGAACTTTGGAATTATGAAAGCTGACCACCGTGGGAAAGCTCTGCCTCACATCTGAAACATGACAGGCTACGTCTTAGGGATGTCAGGGGGGAACTTCTACACCAAGCCCAAAGTTAGCTAGATTGTCCTGCAGTTCACTGCAGACTTTAAAACTTGTATTGTCGGAGCATTTAGTAGCAGTGCAAGTTCATGTGGACTAAAGAGCCAGTTGTTAAATATACAGGAATTTGGCAAGTTGATTGACATTGGGTTAGCAGCTTGAAATTTGGCTATGGTGAGAAAGTAGCAAATGCTACAAATCAGAGCTTTTACTTTATTTTTCCTGGAGAGCTCATTAAACACTCAGTAGCACACCACTAGGCATTCGCCTGTGTATGTCCTGACAGACAGTTAAGAACACAGCCCTGAAAATGGACCGACCTGAATTCAGATCCCATTTCCTATTTTGAAAAAACAGGAATTAAAAATGGTGTCTACCTGTTGAAGTTATTAAGAGGGTTAAATGAAAAAAGGAAAAGACAGACTTAGCACAGCACCAGACAAAAGATAGGCTTTCTTATTTCCTGTGTATCTCCAGCATTTAGGATTGAAGACAAATCTAGTCTTGAAATTGCTACTTACAACATGAACATATATCCATTATGCCTGTTTACTATGAAGATAATCTCCCTTCTTTGAGCTTTTTGTGTGAGAGAGGAACATCTTTCTTTCCTTCTTCTTTTCCAACATTCTCACAAGAATCCTATAATTTCATTTGTGACAGCATCCTTGGACGCCCTCTGGCACATTGGAACTTTGACAAGAATTCAAGTATCCCTAGCTTCTGAAAAAACAGGCAGATTAATGAAATGACCCAAGCCTGAGCCACAGAATGATGCCCTGAGCTATTCTACTGCTGACCAGCAGAGTGTGCCAGAGGCACCCACCCCCGCCTGGGGCTTCTCCCCCATGCTCCCATCCCCAAAGCCAGGGCTAAGGGAAGAGGAAAGGTATTCTGCCTCACAGTATGTGCCCCTTAAAGTCCGGAGTTCCATCCATGCGAACAATGATTCTAATCACCTCTTATTTCTGTCTGCCCAGAACTTAGCACACTGTGCACAGAACTGAGTCTTAATCCTTTGAATCCCCAACAATCTTTTCCAATTATTAATATTGGTACAATGACTGAAAGAGTAAAGCAGAATCTGGCAGGAAAGGGCAAACAAATGTTGTAATTGGAAAATCTAATCTCTTAACAAAACATGTAACTTTTTTCCATATACTTAAGAAAAGGGATGGTTCACAGTATAAATCTTTGCTTTAGATGATCAGAGCTTACAGAATGCCGAGTGCTGGATTTTCTACGTGGGGTGAAGGAGGGTCACTTAATCCTGGGTTTTCCGAGACAGAAAGAGGCTTCTAATCCTGTAGCCCAGTGGTTCTCAAGGGAAGGGAGAAGAGGAATTTGCTCCCCAGGTGACATTTAGTCTGGAGACATTTTTGGTTATTATAACTCAAGGAGCTTGCTAATACGTGGCATATAGTAGGTGGAAGCCCCCCCCAACAAAGAGTTATTGACCCAAATGTCCATAATGCCAAGGTTGAGAAACCCTGCTTTAGTTTAATGACTCTATAACAAAATTAGCAAGGGTGGGCCATACGGGTATTTATTTGGCAGGTTATAAGTCTCAGGGCTTCTCTAACAAGTGAACTCCCTGAGTCCCAAGTATTTGAGTACGGAAAGTCTTGCCTCTTTCTCCCAGCGACTACCTGCCCAATGAGGGCTACATGGGTAATGAGTTGTCAGAATATGTCAGATGGGTCTGGTTTGGTATAGCTGCTCACCCTCAGCTAATCCCAGAACTCAGGTGTGAACTAAGTATCCAGATCACTAGTACCTGGACAACAGACAGGTATGCTAGAACTTATGCGTGCTGGAGAACAGATTGAGGTGAAATGTATTGCTTTGTTTGTAAAAACTGAAGACAGTAATTATATGATGAATGGCAAATTAAGGCTGAACTCGAGAGATGGCCAGACAATCTCCTGGCCAGTGAATCAGAAGAGCAAGCCTTTCCTGCATCGAGCCTCTCTCCTCCCTCACTGCAATAACCACCTGGCACAGAGGGTTTGTTCCCTCTCTCCCTGACTCCCTGGCCCTCCTTCTATCCTCAGTGCTATACTCAGTTCTCAGGGGCTGGTCAAAACTTAATTTAGGGTTTGTGTCTTTTGGAATTATATAATGTGCTCTCTTCTTCTTTTCATGGACTTCAGGATGACCACAAACTCAGCATTAAGGAGTTGGAAGAGAAATATGGTACAAACTTCATAACAGTAAGTCATCATGGGACTGGGGATCAGGAAGAAAAGCCCCAGGACTATACAAAGGACTGTACAAAGCTGTGTGCTTAGGGTGTGTGGAAAGCGGATGGCATCTTTAGGATGAAGCAGCGACTTTGAGAATGCCATTCGCCCACACACCAGCATGTGAGAGAGGGCTGGTGAACCTGAAGAGCTGGCAGGTCTGAGCCAACGCCCCAAGTCAAGCCCCTCCTCTGAGTTGGATACCTGACTGTATGTTTACAGTTCTTTTGATTATAACTGCAGGAAAGCTGCAGAATCCCCGCAAAGACTCAGACATTCCTTTATGGTCCTGGGCAGAGGGCAGAGGTTACTTTTAATCCCCGTGTCCAGGAAATATAACAGCCTTATCAAAGAATCGGGAAAACCAGTGTTAAAAAGCAAGCATCCAAAAGGACAGTCTTGGAGCCTTGCTTGTCCACCTCTTCCTCTGACGAGAGCACACACTGGTATGCTCCAAGGCATCTAACAAATTCCCCCATCACAGAAGGACTGCTTCAAATTCTAATAGAATTTCAAAAGTTTTGATGTCCTGACATCAGGAGATTTGGAAATATCTGTTCAAGTCAACAAAAAGACTTACTATGTGCAACACACATATGAGCAGTGAGAGGCGCAGAGGGACAAGTGATCCCTGGTGTCAAGGAATAAACAGCCCAGCAAGGGATGCAGGTGTATAAGAGTATCACACCATCCAGTCTGTCCCACTTAGATGGCAAAGATAGGTTTAACTAGTGTGCTGAGTGACTGATTCTGACCAGAGGAACCAGGCTGCCTGGATGACACAGTGTATAAATCAGGACATAGGATGATTCAGGTTTAACTTAACAGAGGACCCAGGAGGCTGGAGAGGACAGGGTATGTTTGGAAAGCAGTCTGGGGTTTCTGGGAGCTAATGTGTGTGGAAAAGGGAGAAGAGGGATAGAAAATAAAGCTGGGGAACAGTAATTTGGGTGAAACTAGCAAGCACTTGCATATTAAACTAAGTGATAAGGGCTATATTAGTTGTAATATAACAATTCCTAAACAGGGAAGGGATTTGAATAAGATTGGTTTTCAAAAGGCAATTTTGGTAGAAGATATATACAAATATAGATAGGTAGGTAGGTTCTGGTAGGGGGGAGAGAGAGAGAGAGAGAAGCAATTCTGGTGGAAGATGTATATAGTTATCTGTAGGCAGGTAGGTAGATAGATTTTTTTTTTTAAGTGGGAGATGGAAGGGTCTAGAAGAACAAGATAGTCACTCAGGAATATAAAATGAGGAACCAAAACAGGGCAGCAGCAGTAAGATGGGAAAGGAAGGGGACAGATTTGCTAGAGATTTTGAACAAATCCCTGATCCAAGTTACCAAGGTAGAGAAGCAGGAGGAGGAGGAGATTTGGTCAGGTGGTGGACAGAGCCATGGTGGAGGGCTGGGGGGGCCGAGAGATTAGTGAAGGCAGTAAGGAGAAGGTGGTAAATTTTATTGAATTATACTACAAGTTGGTGACTCTGAATCCAGTTATTCAGCAATACATGAACCTCTATTACAGAAGAAGCAGTACAGCCTATAAAAGACACAAAAATGAGTAAGGATAGTCTTTAAGCTATCCTTTAAGTAGCTTACAATGTATTAGGAAGGAAAATTAATGGCAAGACTTTCTCCACAAAGAATCGTTTGTGGAGAAATAAGCCTTATGAATCACAGTACAGGATTTCAAGACGGTGGAGGGGCCTCTGCATGCCTGTGGATGGCGGATGGCACGCTTACAGGAAGGGCTTCTGGCAAGAAGTGACTGCTCATGTGGGCCTCAGAGGTTGGTAGGACGTATAATACTTTAGTTGAGCGAGAACTTAGGACTTGGGGTGGATATATAGAAAAGCAGAAAGACACCAGACGTAAGGATGAATGATTAGCCCAACAGAAAAAATTTCTGGATAGTTACTACATTGCCCTTAACCCTGGTGATGAGCTTTTATATTTCAAGTTACTGCTTAGCCAAGTTACTCCTATCTCTGAATACATCTCCAAGAAACTAAAATGCTTTAGCAGAGTGTATAGTGGTTCAATCTGGGGTACCATTTACCAGATGGATGATTTAACCTCCATGTGCCTCCAATTCCACATCTGTAAAATGAGGATAATAATAGTACCTTCTTCAGACGGTTATTTGGAAGAGTATATGAGCAATATATGGGTACATTGCCTGGCTGATAGCATTAATATTAAATTTTTTTTTAACAAGATAAGGGTTGAGGGAGATGAGGCAGCTCAGGTCCTCCTTGCTCATGGTAACTCTTACCCACAACCTGTAAAAAAAATGATGTCCAACCTCAGGGAAGATAAATGTCTATCTAATTCCTCTTTGTTTTTCCTTGGCTTCCTCAGGGTCTTTCCAGCACCCAAGCTGCTGAGCTCCTGGCTCAAAATGGTCCCAATGCCCTCACTCCCCCCAAGGAAACACCGGAGATCATCAAGTTTCTCAAGCAGATGGTGGGAGGGTTCTCCATCCTTCTGTGGATAGGAGCCATCCTGTGCTGGATTGCATATGGGATCCAGTACTCCATGAATAAGTCCTCATCCCTCGACAACGTAAGGGGCTCCCTTCCAGGGTTTGCTAAACTAGTAACGGGAAAACAATCACAAAAGTAATGCCTGTAGTGGGGCAGAGCAGTGACCTGGAGTCAGGAGTCTGCACTGATCACTCACTATGCAGGTTTAGGAAAATCAAGAATTTTACCAGAGATAAAATAGAATTATAGCTGAATTTCTGATGTTTCAGGGGCAGCATGAGCATGAATTTTAGAGAGGGGATCTCTATAAGTTTCTAAATATTATATCCATGTGCATATGAAATATTTTGGGGTTCTCTCTCCTCAGAGCTAATTGTCTCCCTTTAACATGGGGAGCATCTACACTTGCTGATAATTGAGTACCAAAACCAAAAAACTGAATTAGCCAACATGATTTTAAGAGAAAGAAGTCAGATGCAAAAAGCCACATACTATATGATTCTGTTGATATTAAATGTCTAGAACAGGTGCATCCTAGAGACAGAAAGCAGATCAGTGGTTGCCAGGGCAGGGGGTGGGAGTGGGGAATGATTGCCAGTAGGTATTAGTGGTCCTACTGGGGTGATGGAAATGTTCTAAAACTGGATTGTGGGGATTGTTGCAAAACTGTGTAAATTCATTAAAAATCACTGAGTTTAAGTGATTAAATTGTTAAGTGGATAAATTGTGTGGCCTATAAATGATGCCAGAATACCACTGCCACGTCTCTTGCCCTCCCATGGAGAGCTCTAGCCCCAGGGCCTGACTCAGTCCTGATGCCTGTTCTTCTGATCAATGCTTCTCCTCCTTACCCAGGCATACTTGGGCTGCGTGCTTGCCTTGGTTGTTATTTTAACAGGGATCTTCGCTTACTACCAAGAGGCAAAGAGCACCAACATCATGGCTACCTTCAATAAGATGATCCCACAGGTGGGTAGCAGCATCCCTCTCTGGTCTCCGCATGACCCTAGATGAGGTATCATCAATGAGTGGGAGAGTGGGACCTCTGAGGCAGAGTCTGTGCTCCACCACTTGCCATCTGAGAAGTCTTCGGCAATCCCTCTGAAGCCCCACTTCTGCACAGTTTTGAGATGATCAGGGAAGTAGGACCCAGGAAAATGCTTAATCGAAGTCATCACACATCTCCTGTTACTGCTCATGAGCTTTGGTGGACTGTTCAAACAATAGTAAATCAGGGGCAGGGCACCGGGGTGGCTCAGTCCTCCCTCCAACTTTGGCTCAGGTCATGATTTCGCAGTTTGTGGGTTTGAGCCCTGAGTCAGGCTCTGTGCTGACAGTTTAGAGTCTGGAGCCTGCTTCAGATTCTGTGTGTGTCTCTCTCTCCCCCTCCCTGACTCGCACTCTGTCTCTCTGTCTCTCAAAAATAAATAAAAACATTTAAAAAAGTAAGTAATTCAGAGGCTTCCAAGAATAAGCAATAGAATTTCGGCTATGTTCCCACATAGTCAAGGAAGTCAACCTGTGATTCTTCCTCTGTGACCATTTTTGCACCCATTGGAGCCTCCCTGTACATTGCCCCAAACTGCTCACAGTGAGGGAGGCCTGCTACTTCTCTCTTCCCACAGGAGCCCATGTCAGGTCTCCTCTGGCGAGACCACACACCCTGCCAGCACAGTGGGAAAGCTATGCTGCCCTGGCCCACCAAGCTGCCAACTGGAGAGGGTTCTGGACAGAATCGTCTAAGAAGTGGGGATCTGCCTCCCACTCCATTAAAGTTTTCCTGACCCGAACAAGATTATTAAACCCTTTGGCTCAGTCTTCAGGTCCCTCCCTGCACATCCCAGCCAAGATCACTCAACCTTATTTGTCCCACTTTCTGCCATGCCCAGGGCTGTCACTTTGTTATATCTGCCCACAGCAGCATATCCTGGCTCCAAGAACATCTCTAAGAGTTCTTCCTCAAGAAAAAAGAGATCTTCAGTCCCCTGAGTATAAGCCTTTTGTTTCATTTTTGCCTTCTGACAGCTGTGGTTCTAGAACCTCCATTCCTGAGACGTAGGAAGGTGCAGATGTAGGAGGCTTGGCATCATTCCAGGATCTGAGTCATCTGCCACTGTTTTCTTTTGCAGCAAGCTCTTGTCATCCGAGATTCAGAGAAGAAGACAATCCCTGCAGAGCAACTAGTGGTGGGGGACATAGTGGAGATTAAAGGAGGAGACCGGATCCCTGCAGATATCAGGTTGTTGTCTGTTCAGGGCTGTAAGGTGAGCCTCACAGGGCACCCCGAAGATCACGCTCATAAGTGGCTGCCGTTCTGTCGTCTTTCCAGGTCTCAGTGTAACTGAGTAACAAGATGCCTAGTCTTGAACTATTTTCAAAATTTCTTCTAGGTAGATAATTCATCTCTCACTGGGGAATCTGAGCCCCAGGCCCGCTCCTCTGAGTTTACCCATGACAATGCCCTGGAAACAAAGAACATCGGCTTCTATTCTACAACGTGCCTGGAAGGTAAGTCCATCTAGCTCTAGGGACCATGCGCCCCACCCATATCACTTTTCCCCCTTAGGTTTTATGCTCTTGTCTCTTTACCACCTCTTGCTACAAAGCTTTTCCAAGAGAAAACATGGAACCGAAAAGTCCAGAGAACTTTGTAATGTTGTGTGCTAATTGATCATGTAAGCCAGCAAAGAGAGGACTGTAAGCAGGCTGTGGCCCCCTCGTAGCTGATGTCCCCTAGAATAAAATGTCTGCTTCACCTGCAGGCACAGCAACTGGCATGGTCATCAACACCGGCGACCGCACCATCATTGGTCAGATTGCCTCACTGGCTTCAGGAGTTGGAAATGAGAAGACACCCATTGCCATTGAGATCGAGCACTTTGTTCATATTGTGGGAGGAGTGGCCATCTCCATCGGCATCCTTTTCTTCATCATCGCAGTGTCCCTGAAGTATCATGTCCTAGATTCCATCATCTTTCTCATTGGCATCATTGTGGCCAATGTGCCCGAGGGTCTCCTGGCCACTGTCACTGTGAGTCCATGCTGCTAGGTGGCCTGTACCCTGACCCTGTTAACACATAACATCCTGCTGTGCTGGGTGAGCTCCCACCATACACTGTGAGTCTCCTGCATCTTCAGAGCCACACTCCCTCCCTGTCCAGCATACCATGGGACATTCTGAATAGACTGTTTCTTAGAGAGACAAAAGGAATTGTGATATTGTTAATATTTGAATGCACTGTCCTAGAAAACTTTATGTTTTCATTTTCAGGAGATCTATCTGCAAATTGCATATATTATCATTCTCCTTAAGATCTAGATAAGACAACTCAAACTACCACTTACAGATTTTTAGGAAGCCTGATACCTTCTCTACATTTTCACATTTCTTTCTTTTTTAAAATTTTTTTACGTTTTTAAAAATTAGTTTATTTATTTATTTATTTTTGAGAGACAGAGAAAGACAACATAAACAGGAGAGGGTCAGAGAGAGAGGGAGATACAGAATCTGAAGACAGGCTGCAGGCTCTGAGCTAGCTGCCAGCACAGAGCCCAATGCGGCGCTTGAACCCACAAACCATGAGATCATGACCTGATCTGAAGTTGGACACTTAACCGACTGAGCCACCCAGGCACCCCTTCACATTTCCTAAAAAGAAAAAAGAATCCTTGACAATTTCTACAACTGAGGAACTTAGGCACATTGTTCACCTACTAAGTTTAATAAAAGGATTGTGGCATATAGGTCTGTATGTGGTTTATCAACTCCTGGGTCAACTTTGCTGCATCTGTAACTATATCTGTGTTCTGAAATTAGTTCAGCTCCAGCTGCTTCCATGTGATAGAGCCTGAGTTCCAAATGATGATTTTCTTCTCAAAGCTTCTCTCTCTTTCTCTCTCTCTCTCTCTCTCTCTCTCTCTCTCTCTCTCTCTCTCTCTCTCTCGTTCAGGTGACTCTCTCGCTGACAGCTAAACGGATGGCCAAGAAGAACTGCCTGGTGAAGAACCTGGAGGCAGTGGAGACCCTTGGCTCCACCTCCATCATTTGCTCAGACAAGACTGGGACTCTGACCCAGAACAGGATGACAGTGGCCCATCTGTGGTTCGACAATCAGATCTTCATAGCTGACACCAGTGAAGACCATTCAAGTAAGTCTTCTGGAACATTCAGTGTAGCCTAAAATTGTGGACTTGAGCAGAGTAGGCCAAGTGCAATGTGGTTGCAGTCTCGGCACATTGTTTGAATAACATGGATATTAGGCCTAACACCCACAGCATCCACGATTCTGTTTTTCAGACCAAGTCTTTGATCAAAGCTCTGGAACCTGGGCCTCCTTATCAAAGATAATAACATTGTGTAACAGAGCTGAGTTCAGCCCGGGACAGGAAAACATCCCCATCATGAAGGTAAAGCTTCAACATCACTCAGTCTTAAATCACAGCCACTTTGAAGTCACTTTCTCCATTCTGATTTGGTGCTTGATTTAAATCTCTCCAACCATGTAAAGTTTGTCCTAGTAAGAGCAAGTCTGACTCACAGGACCTACAGAAAATTTTCTTCACTCTAGGTAGCTTTGAGAAATCACAGAGATGTCTGAAAGTCCTCAAAACATTGGTTTGGTCTTTTGAAAATTCTATCTCATTCCTGAAATTGAATGTGCCTTTAAGTTACTTTCCTTAAAGTAGATATAATTAAAGTTTCTTTATTACATAAATGCCATTCACTTGAAGTTTAGAATATAATTGGATGGAAATAGAAGGACTGACCTTAGAACATATTCCTCTTGGCAGCAGATGGGGTTCTAAGGGGCCCTGGAATGTTGGAATATACAAAACAAACTTCTCTCTCCCTGTCCTTCCTTCCCTTCCTCCTCTCTCTCCTCCCCTTCTGCTTTTCCCTCTCAGTGAGTTCTCCTGGCTTATCTGTTTGCCACCTGTTTCCTTCATTGACTCTTGCTCTTCCTTATACTTTTTATTTGGTTCATTTTCTTTCTCTATCAGACAGCTTATCAATTCTCTTTTTGGCCAAACATTTCTCTGTCCATATCTTTCAAATCCTCATCTCCAATTCTGATTTCTCACCCAACTCCATGGACTTTCAGTTAGCTGTGTGTTTCTACTCAGAAGTTTTGCCACGTTAGACTCTAAACAAATTATACTTATCACCGTCCACATGGCCCAACCTGGCTCTAAATCACATAGAAAAATTCCCTATTTTTCTATGATATAACCATTTTACTTGTCATTCAGGTCAAAACTTCTGGAAGTCATCTTTACCTTTCTTTGTTCCTAATATCTAGTAAATCACCAAGTCCTATTATTCTTGCCTCAAAAATATCTATAATTTTACATTTCTATTATCACTAGTACCTTGCATTTATTATACCAACCTCTTAATTAGCCCCCATGATTCCAGTTTATCCCTTCCCCAAGTCTTTCTTGCTCTGTTTTAAACTTCCCTAATGCCAGTAGGCAGCACCATTCAGTTTAACACTTTTACCTTGCTAATTGTGGTATAATCGTTTGTTAGATGGTAAGCTTAACTAGGCTCCATGCTGGCTCATTAAATATAATCACAAAAGAACCAAATGATGTGTTGCAAATATTTGTTATCTCTTGATTCTCAGAGAGTTGTGGTTGGAGATGCCTCAGAAACTGCTCTTTTGAAGTTCTCAGAGGTCATTTTGGGTGATGTGATGGAAATTAGAAAAAGAAACCACAAAGTAGCTGAAATCCCTTTTAACTCAACCAACAAATTTCAGGTGAGTTTTCCTCACAACTGAATCTTTGTTATCACTAGAATGGCATTCCTACCTGTAAGTATCTTTTGGTTAGTATATATTTTGGATGATATTTGACTTCAAAAATAGTCCTTGGGGATGCAGGGCCTGGGCATCTAGTAAGCCCCGAACAAGTTTCCCTTGCTGGCCTCTTTCCTTTGCTGGGAAGTAGGTAGAGAAGAAAGAAAAGTGGAGATCTTGTCAGGGCCTGACCATTCCTGTGAATGATCTGTCTATGTTACACACACACACACACACACACACACACACACACACACACACAGCCACGTTCACCTGGCCCACCCCTAACCCCACCCCCACTGGGTAACTTTTGCACAAGTGAAGGGCAAAAGCCACATCCCAAAGAATAAATGAAAGGTGAGGGAATGGGGAGAAGTAAAATTTACTGTGCCCTTGGTTTATGTCCAGCATTTTACATACATTCTCAGTTAATCCTCACAATCAACCTGAGGTAGGGCTAATTAATCTCCATTTCTAGGTGAGAAAACAGCCCTTAGAAAATCTTGATGTAGGAGAACAAACAAAAGAAAGAAAGGAAGAAGAGAAAGGAAGGAAGAAAGGAAGGAAGGAAGAAAGAAAGGAAGAAAGAAAGAAAGAAAGGAAGAAAGGAAGAAAGAAAGAAAGAAAAAGGAAGATTGTCAATGCTAGCAGAGTTATCCAAGCATTTGAATGGCACAGCCAATTGTCACATATCTCAACTCCCAAGGCCATGTATTTCCTACCACAGCACAAAGGCAGAACAATTTAGTTGCGGCCCATGTGAGTAAGCCTTGCCTTTTGTGAAGACCAATAAACAATCTATTCAGATGACTATTACCAGCCACGCTGCTTTCCAATTCTGCCCCATATGCAGTTGACAGGGATCTCCTTTCTACCCATTCCTCAGGAAGAAAATGGCCATCCTTTCCTAGCTGTGCTCCCTCATTCCAGTTGGCCAATAAACAACTAGCCTACATCCTCCTCATGGTGGGACAAATGACAATTTGTAGACCAGTTAGTGCTGCAAGTGGGACTTCCTATAGACTCCTAAGCTGAGAGCCAGGGCGTCATGACTTGGTCTTTGCATAACAGGAAAGTATATAAATCAGATAACCATGTCAGTGTAAATGTTTCTGGTATTTACCCACGCATTTTGTTTGGATGGCGTTTTATGATTGGGAAATAACTGTGTTGCAAACCTCTTTGTGAATAACAAGCCAATGAAGCATTGTAGTTAGCCAAATAGACAACTAAAAAATATATGAAGTAAAATACTAAAGGCAGGAAGTTAGCTCTCTTATTCAAAACACTGAAAATAGAATGAGTAACACTCCTAAAATAACAATGGTAATGATAGGTATTCTATACTAATTTTTACATGCACATTGAATCACACAACCCTTTAAGTTAGGGAATGAGGAAACTGAGGTGCAGAGCATTATCACACAGCTAGTAAGGGCCAGAGCCAGGATTCAGACAGACCCAGGGAATTCATGCTCTTAAGGAGTAGACCTAATGTCTTCTAATTCAGGAACAAGACTCAGAATCCTACTGGGGCTCCATCTACTCCAGTAAAGACTTTCCTAATCATGTGAGAAATAAGAAAAAACAGGTTTCATGAGGCCTCACGTACTAAATGTTGAGGGAGAAAGTGGGCTACTTAGAGTTGGAAGTCCTATGTGGACTCCTGCAGAAGAGGTCAGAGAACCTCTTTGGGTGCCATTAGTGCCATTTTGTATCTACACGTGAGCAACACCCAACCCCAAACAAAAAGCCTTAGATGTCATGACCTTGGAAAGGTCTCTGGGGTATCATTCAACCAAAGAAAATAACGTAGAAGGTCTATGTCATATTGATTTAAAATAACAATTCCCCAAGCTGAGACTGGTCCCTAAAAATATTTCCAATGGTTTGTGGCAAACTGGTGAAAATTATGACAATATTTTATAAAGTTTTATATAAAGATGAATGTATTTAATTTAAAAGATTATCCTTTATATGCTACCTGATTAAGGCAGGGACTTTTTTTGTAGCCTGAATTCAAATCCCAGCTCAGCCACCTATTAGGGTGTGACCTGGTACATGCCAGGTAACCTCTCTGCACCTCAGTTTCCTCACTTATAAAAGGTGGTAATTATCATGTCCACAGCCTTAGGGTAGTTTTGAGAATTAAATGAGTCAATTTGTGAAGCACTTAGAACAGTACACACTACACAGTTATTTATTATTCCCACTTTTTTTTCCCAAAGTTTATTTATTGATTTTGAAAGAGAGAGCATGTGTGAGTGAGGGTGGGGGAGAGAGAGAGAGAGAGAGAGAGAGAGAGAGAGAGAGAGAGAGAGAGAGAGAGGGAGAATCCCAAGCATGTTCCAGCTGTCAGCACTGAGCCTGCTCTGGGCTTCATCTCAAAAACTGTGAGATCATGACCTAAGCTGAAATCAAGAGTCGCTGCCTGACCTGGTGAGCCACCCTCGCACCCCTATTATTCCTAATTTTTAAGTGTTAAAATACCATATCTTTCAGAAAATAAAAGTGGTAATATATGGGAGGTTTTAGTTTGGTTTTGGTTAGTTGCTTTTTTAATATGTTTACTTGCCCATTAAAAAAAAGAACCTTATATTTGCCCTCTACTTTCTTTTTTTATTGTGCCCCTCTCAGATATGCAGAAGGCTAAGAACCACTGATTTAGAATTAATGAGTAGACCCGAAATGGCAGGTGTTTTAAAGTAACTTATTTATTCTCTTTCAAACACTCCAGCTTCCTGAGTTTCCTTTCAAAGGTTTAGAAGAGTACCTGCTTTATGATAACAGCTTACATAAGACTTAGCCATTATATGATCGTTTATAAGTGTTTTCAGATTTTTTTTCTGATGATCTTACTAGGATAAATCTGGAAGTAGAACCAGTAGGTGAGAGGATGTTGATGTTAAAATTATGGTACCTACTACTTAACTCTCCTTCTGAAAACCTGTGAGAATGCCCATTTCCTCCACCCCTACCATTGTCCTTCATGTCCAGACAGTAAAACTGGATTTGTTTGGAGACGAAGGGACACAGGAACTCCTGCTGCCCTCACCCCTGCCTGAGCTCAGAATAGCTTGGGTCTTAAAGGCTGCTGCTCAAAATAGGGGCGTAGAGACAGGAGGTGAGACAAGGTGGCCAAGCTCCTCTGACCCCCACACATACCCCAGGAGATCTGGTTCAAGACAGAGACTTCATGGGCTAACAGCCACATCTGGCCACCCTAAGGCAACAAGTTTCTTTTTGAAAGACCAGCTCCACTTCGTGTGGATTCAAACTCAGGGTGCCCCTCTGAGCTGGGACTAAGTCTAGATGTCTGTGTATTATTTGACCACAAAATTTAAAAAAGATAGAACATGCCTATAGTGAACACTCATTTTCATGTCAAGAGTAAGTACCCAGTGAGAGAAAGTAGGTCTTTAATCTTCTTGTCATGTTGCTAATTAAGAGATCTGTCTACTCCAGGCCCCTATTAGTAAAGATAGTGTCATTATTCACTGGCAGTCTGTACCTGACATGCTCAATTCCTTCTCTCCCAGCTCTCCATACACAAGACAGATGACCCCAATGACAAGCGCTTCCTCATGGTGATGAAAGGAGCCCCTGAGAGGATCTTAGAGAAGTGCAGCACCATCATGGTCAACGGCCAGGAGCAACCTCTGGATGAGACCACCGCTGCGGCCTTCCACACCGCGTACATGGAGCTGGGAGGCCTGGGGGAGCGTGTGCTGGGTGAGCTCTCGGTAGTAGAACCCTTATCCATCACTGTTGGGTGTGAGGCTCTAGGCCAGGTCAGGGAATAGGAAGAGACAGGCTTATTATCCAGCAGAGTAGCTGTGGTACCTCCATGAACCATAGAAAGGATATGGCAAATATGTATGAGAATACTGTATGATAGTACTGAGGAGGGTGGGGTTGCTTCCGGATAAGGGAAATCTGGGAAGATTTTATGGAAGGAGTTACATTTTAAACTCAGCTTTGTATGACAATATTTGTAGGTAGGTAGGGAAAAGTATTGCCAGGAGAGAGAACAACATAGGCCAAAGCACACAGTTAAAAATGGATGGGTCTGTGCACACGTTGTGAATGAGCCAGTCTGTTGCATTGCAGGGGAATTTCCTAGGAAATGGGCTGGAAAGATAGATTGGAGGGCGTGATATGGAGTGCCTTATGTGGGTGAGGAGCTGGGCTTTCATTCCACAGTCAGGGAGAGCCCTAAACACTTTGCAGCAAGTGAACTGATCAGAATTACAGTGGGTTTTTTTTTCTGTTTTTTATTTATTTTTGAGAGACAGAGAGAGACAGCACGAGCAGGGGAGGGTCAGAGAGAGAGAGGGAGACACAGAATCCGAAACAGGCTCCAGGCTCTGAGCTAGCGGTCAGCACCGAGCCCGACGCTGGGCTCAAACCCACAAACTGCGAGATCATGAACTGAGCCGAAGCCAGACGCTTAACTGACTGAGCCACCCAGGTTTCCTGAATTACAGTGTTTTCTGGAGAATAATTCTTGGCAGCAGCAGGGAGAGGAGAGGTTGCTCAGGAGGAGGTTTCTCCCTCATTCAGGTGAAAGAAAGTAGGAATTTGATCCAAGGTGATAGGAATGTGAAGGAGGGGTCAGGCACAAGAGACTTTGCAACTAGTTAGAGAAGAAAATTAAGTTTAAAATAATGTTGAAGTTTCTTACTTGCTTATTAGGGAGAAAATACTGCCAGTTATAGAGACAGGGATTGTTAGAGGTGGAAGGAACCATAGAACACAGCTACTATGGCAGGAGCCTAATGGTGGTAACTTAAGTGGTATCATAGGGTACATTCTTCATGAGAATCCTGGGTTGACAGAATGTCACCTGAACACTATGGAATATAAATTTAAGGTAACAGGAGTTCACGGTTGATGATAAGGCTCATTAAACTTCTTAAAAGTTCTTGCCAATAGAGATGGAATCTGTGGAATGTGTGTTTCTAAAGGATATTTGAGCTTGTAAAGCAAATGAAATAATTAAATGAGGTGATAATGCTTTAAGCATGCCTTAAATAACCCACCGCACCAGGTAGTGTTTTCAGTGCCAGTTTGATACCTATCTGACTAGAATCATTCTAGGAACCTTGTGTGTTTGACCTCTCAAACTCTGTGCTTTACTAAAATGTGTAAGGCAGGGGGGCATGCTGAGAATAAATTTGATGTAAAAGCTGATGAGAACGTCACAGGACCTTGGAAGTCCCACCGGACTCAGGAATCTCTTCTGCTTCCACTCATGAGAGGCAGATGCCTTCTGTGTAATGAAAGGGTCTCCATTCCGAATAGCCTTTCTCTCACGCTCACCTTGATTAGAGATGGAGCTTCATACCATTCTCCTGACGCCTCAGGTTCTTTCCCCAGTTTGTGCAGTGGCACGTGCTGTTTTCTCTGCCTAAAATGGCCTTCTCATCTCCAAATCTCCCTTCTCTCCCTGGAAAATGTCTAACTCCTCTTTCAAGAATCACCTCACTTGTGACCTCCTTGGGGAAGGCTTTCCTGATTCCCCAGGTGACTCTACTCTGTAACACTCACTCTACTTTTTTTATGCTTTATCTCTTTATGTCTTTATCTCCACACTAAACTGAGGTATCTTCAGAAGCAAAAGCTGACCCCTCTTGGTTTCTATATCCCTAGAACATACTAGAGAATCCAGTGGGCACTCAGTAAATTACAGGTCCTTCCTAATTACAGCATGTGTTATGGAATTTAAAGAATGAAACTATTCTGGTATCCACTTTTCTTATTTCTTATCCTAATTTCATTGATTCCCAAAATCATGTGCATTCCAGGTTTCTGTCATCTCTACCTACCAGCAGATGAGTTTCCAGAATCTTATTCATTTGATGTGGACACCATGAACTTTCCCATGTCAAACCTGTGTTTTGTGGGGCTCTTATCAATGATTGATCCCCCCCGGTCCACTGTACCTGACGCAGTCACCAAATGCCGGAGTGCAGGGATCAAGGTGAGAGTCATTGTCCTGAGTTAAGAAGTCCTCCATTTATGTTGTATATCTCTCTAAGAGTGATTGTCATAGGAGGTAGTCAGTGTTCAGGTCTTAGGTAAATATTATAGTCCCTCACCCCCTTTTTATCTCTACCTTCACTATGCTAAGATTCTAGTCACTGTCTAATAAAGGCAAAATGACTGTATCCATGTGGAACAAACCATAATAGCAACTATAGTGAGAATGCCATGAATTGACTATATCTTCCTTGCCCTAAACTATCAGACAATAAAAGGTTTTATTACTTAATCTTGAGGTTCAGCCTCCAAAACCCATTTGCCTTCATAATAGCAGAACCAAAATGTTAATTCCATTACTATGTTAATAACAAGACTGTTGAAGCAACATGAGGCTGTCTCAGGTAGATGTCCACCAGCCCTTCACAAATAAAGTAACATCCAAGGGAAAGGTCCTCCTCTAATGTCAGAGGAGGAAATGTAAGAAGCTCTGAAGCAAGGATAGATCCAATGAGATCAGTGTGCTCTTCAGAGACAGTTTTGTCTTGGATCTAAAGAACAAGGACTAGTCATAAGAGCAAACCACAATAATTACTAATTACATTCTACCAAGTCATGGTAGAATGGGTGATATTGAAATATTCCTACTCTGGCCATCCGAGTTTCTCATTGTTCACATGCCTTTCTCATTGTGTTCTAGGTTATTATGGTTACAGGTGATCATCCAATCACAGCCAAAGCTATTGCCAAAAGTGTGGGTATTATATCAGCCAACAGTGAGACAGTGGAAGACATTGCAAAACGCCTCCACATTGCTGTGGAGCAAGTTAACAAACGGTAAGCACAGAACCAATGTAGCAGAAACATTCTTATCCAATGTCGTCTTATCCTTGTTGGCTGTAAAGATCTGTGCTAATTGGAGCAAATCCCCTTTTTGCCAGACATTCCCTTAGGGTAATGCTAGGCTGTATTAGTACCATGAAAATTACCCATTATGTACTCCTTGTATGAAGTTTTAAAAACCTGTTGGAGTAGATTGGAAACTTCAGTGCCAAATTTAGAGTGAGAAAAACTGAAACAAAATTTATATGAAATCACTTGCTGCTGATCTAATTGTACAATCAAAATTATTGAGAACCCTCTGTGTTTGGTACCCTCCCCTAGGGCTCATTTTGAGTATTATTCAGTTGCTTCATAACGTGTAGCTATGTGAACATACATTTCTTTTCTTTTTTATTTGATAGTAAATAGAATGAAAGCTTCCTGAGGATAGATTCGGTTTTCCCTTGTGTCTCCTAATTCTTGTAATCATGTCCGTCCTTTAGTCCACTCATCCATCCATTCACTCATGTATTAACTTTCAACCACTAATTGTTTAGTGCCAGCAATGCACCAGGCACTGTGCTAGACACTAACCAGACACTATCCCTGGAGCTTTCCATCGAGGCAGAGGGACAGAAGAATAAGGACGAATTGTGACATGGTAAGGACAGTAAAGGAGACGCACAGGGGACAGGAGTTCCAGCAGGGGAAGAGAGTTACCTGGACTGTTGATAATTCAAGTGATCAAAGACACCAAAGTCTTAGTGTAAAAATAAATGTCATTGGCTTTATTTCACACATGTTGACAGGAAAAGGAGAGACCAACGAACCCCTTTTAGTTAACTGAAGCATTTATGCCTTTTAGAATACCAAACTGTCAGGTAACAAATTATTACCTGGGCAACAAATTACCAGTTAAGAAAACCCAACAGAATTATAGCCTCTGGGCACAACAACAGTATCTGAAGCCTCAGCTTTTGTTTATGTGATTTGTTTTTTAAACTAATAGGATTACACATTTTCATGCAGCTCACCACATTGAATAGGAGATGGGATGTATACTTGGGTAAATGTTTTCGGTACTCACTTTATCAACTGCAGCTTCTTAATCATGTAATAATTATACTTTTGCAGCTGTGGGGAGAAAGGACATACCCTTTTCCTATCTTACATTTATATATATATATATATATATATATATATATATTTTTTTTTTTTACCAGAACATAGAAATACCTATATTTTGAGTCAAGTGCTAGAATTCTAGTATTTAGCACCAACAGGAAAATACAGACCTAAAAATGCTCAAAACAAACAAATATAAAGAAAAAGGCATGCAGTGTTTTTTACATGGAGTGTATAAGCTAAGATTTGAAGATGAAAATGTGGAGTGCTAGCTAAGGGAAGGTGAGGTGAGAGAGGCCCATTCCTGGCAAGGGCAGAAGGACTTGTGAAGGCCTGAGGACAGTGGAGGGTGTGGAGGTATGGAGGGCTCCAAGCTGGGAGGCCCAGTGGGCTGCAGGGGAGAGCCAACCAGAGGGGAGGTGGCTCAAGAGCACAAGCTCCAGTTGGCCTTGCAGACCAGGAGGCGTCTGCTCTAAGTGCATTGGAAAGCCTCTGATATGTTTTAGCATAGCATGGAACAGTACAATCAGATCTGTGTAATTGATTACACTTTCTAGAACCTTACTTTTATCTGCAGCAGATAATAGTTGTCCTCAAAGAAGATCTCAATAAATTGTTCTCCCTGCACACCTCATTACACAGTAGACACTATAAATCTGAAATAAACAACAAGGAATTGTTACCCATGTGTTTGGGCAAAAGCTGAATTCTAGGACCCAAAATATGTGAACAGGAAGTTACATTGCCCCAGGAATGTTCCCACCCTTTCCTACAGGCAAAAGGCTTATTCCTATTATTGTATGATACCAAGAAATGGCCTTATTTTTTAGCCTCAGTTTGCTGTCTTGAAATGAAGACCAAAATGTCCCTAGAACTCGTAACCCCTATCATCCCACTAGATAGAGTATTAGGTGTCAAGGACATTGGATTCCAGGTAAAAGTCAAAGAGGTTTTGGCCAACTTCCTGCCCAGAACAGTGTTTTAGTCTAAGATCCAACCTTTGGCCTCACTCAGTTCCTCTGGCCCTTCTAGGGATGCTAAAGCCGCGGTGGTGACTGGCACAGAGCTGAAGGACATGAGCCCAGAACAGCTGGACGAGCTCTTAACCAACTACTCAGAGATTGTCTTTGCGCGGACATCCCCCCAGCAGAAGCTGATCATTGTAGAGGGCTGTCAAAGGCAGGTGGGTAGACAGCAGTTCCCAAAGAACCTTCCACATCTGTCACTATCCTATGGGATGAGATCTGGATCCCTGATCAGGCCTATGGCACTTTTTAAACCTCTCAAGAAATCATTCTTTGCCCATCTTCATCAACTTACATTCTGTCCTCCCAGGGGCTGGCCCTCCACCCTTCTTTGAGACCCTCCTGCATGCATGGCTTTCTGACAGTGGAGTATTTGGTGTTGTGGCAGGTGTGGTTATAGAAGGATGTAAAAGTGTAAGATATAGAACAAAAACAAAGACACAAGATATGAAATACCCACTTTAGCCTGCCACACACATGGTTTTAATTATCGAATACATTGTTCTTGCTCCAGGACTCCCCAGCTTTATCTTTTCCCCTAAACAGGCCCTTCATTTCACTTCCAGTCATCCTTACATCCTTCAGAGGAAGGGGAGACTGTGTGGATCTCATCCTACCTGTGACCCCTTAGACCTGATGACTCCTATTTTCTCATATGTCCCCACAGAATGCGGTCGTTGCTGTGACAGGGGATGGAGTTAATGACTCCCCAGCGCTAAAGAAGGCAGATATTGGGATTGCCATGGGGATAGCAGGTTCCGATGCAGCCAAAAATGCAGCTGACATGGTCTTGTTGGATGACAACTTTGCATCCATAGTCACAGGAGTGGAGGAAGGTGAGTGAGGTCTCAAGTGATCTACTAGGACAGGGATCACCTGGGGGACCAAAAGCAAATGCTATGGGAAGAACATGTTTGCCTAGGTCGCCTGATCTTCGACAACCTAAAGAAGACTATCGCATATACCCTGACCAAGAACATTGCTGAGTTGTGCCCGTTTCTGATCTACATCATTGTGGGGCTTCCCCTGCCCATTGGCACCATTACTATCTTGTTCATCGACCTGGGCACAGACATAGTAAGTATCACTAAAGGGAACAGGATCTGATAACTAATGTAAACTTCAGGGTCATTACCTTCAAGGGCAAGGAGATGGACTAAATCAGTGCTCCTCATTCAATGTAATGGGTCCTGAAGTTCTGCATTTCTAACATTTCTTAAGGGATACCGATTCTGCTGGTCCCTCAGCCACATCTCAAAGCAAAGTACTAGAGAGATCTGTCAACTGTTTGGAAGTTAAAACTGCTTCACTCCATGTTAGAGCTTTTCTTTTCTTTTTTAAATGTTTTATTTATTTTTGAGAGAGAGAGAGAGAGAGAGACAGCATGAGCAGGGGACAGAGAGAGAGCGAGACAGGATCCGAAGACAGGCTCCAAGCTCTGAGCTGTCAGCACAGAGCCCGATGCGGGGCTCGAACCCATGAGCCATGAGATCATGACCTGAACCCAAGTTGGACCTTTAACCAGCTGAGCCACCCACACGCCCCTAGAACTTTTCAAGATGTGAGTTCTTCACCCTCTCCCCCAAAATATGCCACTTGTTAGTTTCAGCTCACATGCTTCCCTCCCCTCAGGAGAAGAAAGCGCTATCACCAAATAGCCCCTGTAATGCTGCAGCCCAGTGGCCAATGTGGTAACCCACATCTGCCCCTTTTTAAGTAAAAGAATCTGATCTGGAAGCCCTTCACCTAAACACAGCAGCTATTAATACTTTATCTGGCCTCATATTGACCTACAATGACATCACCTCCCCTCTTCTACTACGTATTCATTTAAGAAAGCATCATGACAGTTATCCACATGGCTTACACAGGCAAACGGGGTAAAGGGGAGCAGGGAGTGGGCAGAATTCAGTGAGAATGGACCTGCAAATGGCCATCTTCTATCCTCTTGTTTTATGCAATACCCAGGCATGCTCCACATTGCAGAGACACTAAAGCTGTCTTTACCTGAGAGGAGAATTGGGGTCCTCATGGTTTACAGTCAGATCATTTTCCAGGCTCTTTCAGTTTCCTTCTTTTTCTCCACTGCAGTGCTTCTTGCAATGTGGTCCAGGCATCACCTGGGAAATTGTTAGAAATGCAGATTCTCTGGCCCCAGCCCAGTCCTTGGGAAAGTCTAGAGGTGGGGAGTGGGCCCCAGCAATCTGTCCTTAAAAGGCCTTCCAGATGAGAGGGCCTGCGAGAGAACCACTGTGACCCAATGGCAGGGGAGGGTAGGAGAGATCTGCCCCAGAGGGGAAAGGTGTTTTATAACCAGCATCTTCAGAACTGCCAGCACATGTTGATAATAAAAGTAGATAGATTTTTAAAGCCAACTATTTTTTTAATGTTTTTTTTTTTTTTTTTTTTGAGAGAGAGACAGAGGAAGAGTGCCAAAGTGTGAGCTGGGGAGGGGCAGAGAGAGAGGGAGACACAGAATCTGAAACAGGCTCCAGGCTCTGAGCTGTCAGCACAGAGCCCTATGCAGGACTTGAACTCAGGAGCCATGATATCATGACCTGAGCTGAAGTCAGATACTTAACCAACAGAGCGACTTATATGCCCCAAAGCCAACTGTTTTTAAATTCTCTAGAGACAATGCTCCCCCATTGCCTACACCCTGGATAGACCAGTTTCCCGCCACCACTATCATCCACTACTTCACCACCCACCCTGAGGCCCCCTGGCTATGCTACTGCCACTGTCGCTCTGTTGTTACAGCACAGTGTTTCAGGAATAGGCTCACAGACTCTCTCCCCATCTAGATTCCCTCTATTGCCCTGGCTTATGAGAAAGCTGAAAGTGACATCATGAACAGGAAGCCTCGCCACAAGAAGAAGGACAGACTGGTGAACCAGCAACTTGCCATATACTCTTACTTGCACATTGGTATGTGAGAGCACCTCTCACTTATTCTCAGGACCACCCAGAGAATTCATTCCAGTCACAGGCAGAGACTGTCCTTCTGAGGTGGGGTTGGGACGAGAGGAGAAACCAAAAGGTGAATGAGCACACAGGCCATTCTGAAGTCATTCTAGAACCTCTACCCTTCCCTCTTTTGTGCTTGTAGGCCTCATGCAAGCTGTGGGAGCTTTTGTTGTATATCTCACTGTGTATGCGCAGGAGGGCTTTCAACCTGGCATTCTCGCTAACCTTCGGGTGGAATGGGAAAATGACAATGTGAATGACTTAGAAGACAGCTATGGACAGCAATGGGTAAGGGAAGGAGGCTTTGCCTTCAACATCGTCCTGCTTCCCTCTTCCTCTCACTGCCTTGTCCGGAGACTGATGCAGAACTTCCAATTCCCTGGAAAGCCTTAATGAGACAGAGAAGGTAAAATTTTGTCAGTTAGTAGGGCTTATAGGCCCCTTGGTTCTATTGGCTTGACCTTTGCAAGGATTCAGCCTTCTCTCTTGAATTACATGCCTTGAGCTCACTTTTCTCACTTTGGCTTTTCAATTGGTATGGAAGAGTAACCACTTCAGCATCACCCACAGTTAGGCCATATCTATTAAGTCATCATCTTTCCCTACTCAACTGATTAAAGAAAATAAAGTTTATTTTCAAATACAAGGAGATGATCCTCTGTCAATCTTGGTGAAGTGGGGAGAAAGTAGAGCTTTACAGACCTGCATGGAAATCTCCCTGAGGTTTTCCATTTGCGGTCTCATGGTCTCCTCTTTGTCTATTAACAGACATCGTACCAGAGGAAATACTTAGAATGGACGGGCTACACAGCTTTCTTTGTTGGCATCATGGTCCAGCAGATAGCAGATCTGCTCATCAGGAAAACCAGGAGGAATTCCATCTTCCAGCAGGGTTTCTTCAGGTACTGCCCACATCCAACCTCTTAGTTCACCCCTGAGCCTTTGACACAGGAATGATGATGGTGGTGCCTATCACACCTGAGGCCTTGATTCCACTGGGTATGCAGCCCTGTGGCGATGTGAATTCAGAATCTGTTTGCTTTTATGTTTCTTGTAGAAATAAAGTCATCTGGCTGGGGATTGCCTCACAGATTATCATTGCTTTAATCCTCTCCTATGGGCTTGGAAGTGTCACAGCCCTGAATTTCACAATGCTCCGGTGAGTTCCCCTTCAACAGTGGGCAGGAAAGAGCCAGCCCTGTTATTTTTTTTTTTAATGTTTATTTATCTTTGAGAGAGAGAAAAAGTGGGTGTGGAGGGGCAGAGAGATCGGAAGAAGGGAATCTGAACTGTGCTCTTGCTGACAGGAGAAAGCCCAAGGTGGGGCTCCAACTCACAAACCATGAGATCATAACCTGAGCCAAAATCAGACACTTAATTGACTAAGCCACCCAAGTGCCCCAGACACAACCATGTTCTGAGCTGCCACAGCCTACATAAACATTAGGTTGTAGGGAGTTCTTTCTCTTCCAGGCTTTCAAAAGAAAAACTGAATCAGTTCTATATTAGAGACTTAGACCTGCTAGTTTTCCCAGAAGAGGAAATGGGTTTCACCGTCCCATCTCTATCCTCATCCAATAGGACTGGCAGATGTTGCTCCTACCAGTCACAGTCCAGTAGGAAGCTTCCCAGTTTTACATTGTATGACCCAATATTCTTTCCAGTAAGGCAAAAAAAATGAACAAGAAGCCCTGCCCATGGGCAGGAGACTAGGCCCTTTGTTTCGATGCACTCAGACTTACTTTCCTGCGTTCTGCTTCCAGGCCTCAGTACTGGTTTGTGGCTGTGCCATATGCCATTCTGATTTGGGTATATGATGAGGTGCGAAAACTTTTCATCAGACTGTATCCTGGAAGTAAGTAGTAACATGATTTTTGAGACTCTGTTTATCTACTTCAACAGACTCTCCATTTCTCATTAACCTTTTCTACCTCTGCAGGCTGGTGGGACAAGAACATGTATTATTAAGGCCACCTTACTTCCCAAGATTCCCAGTTGCACATTGAGGATGTTCATCTTCCGGCTATCTGGGAGACCACTGCAGTAGGGATTTATCAAAATGCAGAAAGAGAAGGCAGAAAACAGTATGAAAGATACTCACTGAGGTTTTGTACTTTCAAGCAGAAGTTCAACTCTTTAGATATGATTTGCATCTCTATATCCATCTCCTTGTTTAAAAATATGTGAATTTCAAGGGAATGGCATAGGAAGAATGACATGTTTATATGTATATAAAGTTCACTTCTGTTAAATAGTCCAGGGTACTGCAGCAGCTCCTCATATCTCCCTGCTTGATAGGATTGCTCAAACCTCCATCCCACACCCTATTAAAAGTCCAGTGACCTTCCGAGATTTCTGTGAATTCCCAGAGAGTTTATACCTTCATAGGCACCCTGCTCAAAAGTTAATTCAGCTGAAGAATTGCCAACGGTGGGAGTAACAGCAGGTTTACATCACGGCAACATGGACAACCTCAGTTTTGACCCTGAGACATCCTTCTTCACAGTCTGCCACCCAGCTGCAGCTCTGCCCCTCCGACCCTCATCACCTGGCCAGCCCTCTTGGTGCCCTACCTCCCTACCTCGCTCCCTTGTTGCCTTCTGCTCCTACGACTGATTGACCGACCTACCGACTCCTCCCGAACTGAGCTCAGTGTCCATTTTCCATATCCCAGCCGCAAATACTCTCTTGACTCAAAGGAGTTTTCAGTTACCAGGATTCAACCTCAGTAGAGAAGCTTTGGGGTTTAAAACAGTAATATTTATTTCTCGTAAAATGGTTGCAAAGCACTCTCTGGCACTGATTTTATGTCATGCTTTAATTCACTTTATTCGTGTGTGACACATCCATGTTGACAGACCCTAAGAGGTTTCATTTTTAAGTAAAGGATGTTTTATAAAACCGAGTCTAATTGTGGTATTTTAATTAATTTGAGTTTTTCTAGAATGCAGAGCCTACAGCACCAAATAATGAGATGTGGTTCCAATTTTTTTTTCTTCTTTCAGTCATTTTGCTTTTCTATGGCAGGTCTAAAACACAGGATTTACCTTCTGAACTCCCCTCAGCAACATCTCCGTTCTATATCCCAAGTCTCTGATGTGCCCACATTTCAAAGTCAGGATTTCTGGGGGAGGATACACCTTTCATCAGCAGCCCTAGGGAAAGCAACTTTCACAGCACTGACTTGACAGAACTTGAAAATTACATGTGGTTTAACTTTCCCATCCCCCAGCCTACACCATTCCCTCTCCTCCATTGCTCATTTAGGCAAGGAGTGTCTGCTGCTGATGGCTCTAAGCTGGTGTCTCTGGAACAGGAAAAGGGCGACACAGAGCTGAGGCTCTCTGCCATTTTCTCAGGGGTCACACTGAGAAGCATAAAAGAGGTCAAGGGCCACCACGGTAACTCTTTATAAATAGTTTATAATGTACAATGTGTAGTGGGTGTGTATATGCAAGTGAAAATCATACTGCTGTCCTGTATTTTCAGCCACAATTATCACTGGGCTAATCTCACATCAGTAGTAGCAGTGAACTGGAAACACTTCCAGGCAGCTGTCGCTGCCATGACCTTCTCATTCCAGTCTTGACCAGCAACCTAATGCTTTCTAAACTTCAACTAAGAATAATTTGTCCTCACTCTGTTTCCTGCCAGGCTGTCTGAGTGCTCCTGGCTATGACGGTTGGTAGCTCTTGGTCCTGCCAGAGCCAGCCAGGGAAGGGTATAAATGCAACACAAAGCTCTAAGGGGTTTCACTTGATGTTGAAGTAAGTTTGAAAGGAGGAACATAGAAAATGGATGCCTCTTCACAGCAGGAGTCCTGTCTGGTATTACTTTCATATTGTACATACCTAGTCTTACAAAAAGTTGACACTCAAATACTTGTAAAATGAACACATAACTAATTTAGGGAATCCCAGAAATGAGAGTCCTATATCAAGTAGCTTTCTTAAGTTGTGGACATAATAAGGCAACAAAATCTCATATAAGAAATTGTTTTTGTTTGTTTTTTGGAGGGACTATTTCATTGACCCACTAAAGTAGGACTAGATACATTTTTTAAAAAATAGCAGTTAACTTTAGTTGATGTGGCACACTCACAGTAACTCAGATATATAAAGATGAGGCTGGACTTGAGTATTTTTTTTAATAATCTATGTTTTATTCTGATTATAAAATTGCAGCTCATTTTAGACAACTTGAATATCCAAGAGTAAAAAGAAAATTAACATCATCCTGAATCTAACTACCTAGTAATATACTACCCAATAGTTATTTCCTTGGGGTTTTTCTATAAATATATATTTATTTTTAAGCAAAATGGAAATACAAAGTTTTTCATTCTGTCTTTTTACTTACCATTGAAGATGTGGGGTATTTTTGGTCTTTTTTTTTTTATGTTTATGTATGAGAGATAGAGAGTGAGAGATAGACCAAGAATGAGGGAACAGAGGATCTGAATGGGGCTCTATGCTTCTAGCAGACAGCCCAATGTGGAGCTAGAACTCATGAACTGTGAGATCATGACCTGAGCTGGAGTTGGACACTTAACAAACTGAGGCCCCCAGGTGGCCCTGAAAATGTTTTTGTTTTGGTTGTTTTTTGAAGATGTGTTTTTTAATGACTATGCAATATTCCATATTGAGAGTGCTTTAATCCTATCCCCACTGTGGGGTGGTTTATTTCAAACTATTCATCTTTTTTTTTTTTTTAAGGCTGTATCTTGTCATTAAATCTTGTACTACATCTCTGATTATTTTATATTTTTAATTTTTTTTAGTTTATTTTTGAGACAGAAAGACACAGAGCGTGAGCAGGGGAGGGGCAGAGAGAGAGGGAGACACAGAATCTGAAGCAGGCTCCAGGCTCTGAGCTGTCAGCACAGAGCCCTATGCGGGGCTCAAACCCACAAACCGCGAGATCACAACCTGAGCTGAAGTCAGATGCTTAACCAACTGAGCCACCCAGGCGCCCCTCTCTGATTATTTTATAATTGATTTCTCAAAATGGAGTGGAGGCAAAATGGAGCATTTTTAAGGGTCTTGATACACATTACCAAGTTTATTTTCAGATAAGCTGTCTCAATTTACATTCCTGCCAGCAATAATAAAGTGAATATTTATTTCATATCATTAATATATGAAAGATCTGTCAACTAGAAGAGATTTTTATTCATTCTTCAAAGATGTATAGAGTGCCTGCTGTGTGGTCTGAGCAAACAGCAGGAACCAAGACAGAATCTTGGAGCTGATATTCCAGTGGAGTGGCAGAAAAAAAAAGGGTTTTAAAAGATATAACAAGCGGCACTTGTTGTGGCTCGGTCAGTTAAGCAGCCGACTTCGGCTCATGTCATAATCTTGTAGTTTGTGGGTTTGAGACCGGAGCCTATCTTCAGATTCATGTCTCCCTCTCTCTCTGCCCACCCCCCCCCGCTCACACTCTGTCTCTGTGTCTCTCTAAAATAAATAGACATTAAAAAAAAAGATATAATGAGGCTTAGGTAGTAAACTATAGGATAGGGAGGTGTGGTAAGCCTACTTTAAATGGGGGTGATCAGGAAAGTCCTTTTTAAGGAGGTAAGTGACAAGTAGCGGTCACTGTCAAGAGCAGAGAGAAGAGAATTCCTGAAGAGGGGACACAGTGAAGTGTGGATAGCAGGGACATGGGCAGCAACAGGAAAGCTGGTTCATCAGGCAGTTGGAGAAAGATAAGAATCTGTTCAAAGAGGGTGTCATGGACACTGTGAAGGAGGTTGGATTTCAATCAAATACAGTGTTGCACTAGTGAAGTTTACTAAAGGGAATGATTTACTCCAGTTTACATGTTACAATCACATTGGATTCTGCATAGAGGACAGGAGGGGGGCTGGGAAAGAATGGATGCAAGGAGCTGAGTTAGGCAAATAAAGCTATGGCTTAGACTACACTGCGGTAACAGGTATGAGAACAGTGTATGAGGGGCACTTGGCTCTTGTGTGTGTGTGTGTGTGTGTGTGTGTGTGTGTGTGCGTGTACCTTTAACTATATTAACACTTCCATGGAAGAATTTTGTAAGGGAAGTTACCTGTAAATGATCCAGATCAGGACACTAGAAAGGTTACCAACTTACCTGACTCCATGATCATCAAGATGAGGGAAAGAAAAAATATTGAGGCAAGGATCTTCCTCCAAGGAGACTTCTTAAATATGACTAGATATACATCTAAATGTATATATGAGGGGCATCTGGTTGGCTCAGTCGGTTGAGCATCTGACTTCGGCTCAAGGCATGATCTTGTGGTTCGTGGGTTCGAGCCCTGCATCGGGCTCTGTGCTGACAGCTAGCTCAGAGCCTGGAGTTGCTTCAGTTTCTGTGTCTTCCTTTCTTTCTGACCCTCCCCAGTTTGCGCTCTGTCTCTCTCTCTCTCAAAAATAAATAAACATTTAAAAAATAAAAATAAATACATATGCTAGTTGCTCCTGACTCTACATTCATAAAGAGCATAAGGTCCCCACATTCATACATTCTGCCATCATCATTCGACTTGTGAAGTTTAATGTCTCTTAACAAAAGAGTAAAATTAGCTAATATTTATTAAATACCTATTACATCCTGGGCACTGTGACGCCTTCCTAAAAGCATTGGCTCATTAATGCTTACAATTACTGGACCAGTTAATAGTGTCAACCTTGCATTACAGATAAGGAAACAGAGAACTAACTTGTCCAGAGCTGTGGATTTCTTCAGCTCCATGAAGCAGCTCAATGTTAGAATCTGTGAAATGATGGAGGGAGAATTTGTGCTTTCATGGAAAACTACCTGCTTGTCTAGATCACACCCTTCGGGTGTTATCTTAAGTTATCAAGAACTAACAGCAATTCAAAATATTCCTTGTCTATAGATATGCAAATGAATCCCATCCCCTGAGGGACACTCCTTGCTCTGGAAAAGCCAGGTTCATTCCATTTGAACAATCTTCCGACGTTCCTTTCTACAAAGAAATATGTGCTTTCCGTCCTTTCAACCGGTTCTAACAGCTGGTTCCTTCATCTAAATAATAAGCCAATGAAATCTTTAACACTTATTCATTCCAAAGATTGTATCTTCTCTTTGAAAAATATTCTCTCACAGTGAAAAGAGAGGAAGAAAACTGCCTTTCACTGCTTGCAGGGGCTCTTAGCCTTGGTGTAGTTGGATATCTACCAACTCCAAGTGGGCTAATCTTCTCCAGCCAACTGCCCAAACCAGCCCCAGGGCCTGCCTTCCATTTTCCACTTTTGCTTCATTGATGCTGTTTCTTCCACCTCAGACCAGATCTCTGGGCAGGCTCCCTCCTCCCCAGACCCGATTCTCTGTTCTCCACCCTCTCCTCTTACATACCAGAACTCAACTCACCAGATTTTATCCTCTTGGTCCAGAGGCTCGAAAATAAAATGTAATGGAAATTTAAGGCAAAAACCTGATTTACTTTCAAAGAGAAGCTCCCCTCTACAGAGTTGTTGTAAAGTTAAACTGAGATATTGTGGAGAAAAGCACTTTGTAAGCCTGGGAAGTACAAGAATCTATTAGGTTTCTTTCTTTCTTGCATTTTATTGTCATAACATGAAATTTCTCCCTCTTGCTTTCATTTTTCAACAAAATCAAGCCCCTACTAGGTACACAGCACTGGGCTAAAAGATGAGGAAAGTAGGACTGATCAGTGTGGTTCTAGCCTCAGAGGAGCAAATGATACAACAGGAAAGGCATGTTTGATCAAGGGCAGAGCTTGACACAGGCAGTGGAGGCACAGTGTTGTGGTATGCAGACCACCCTCAGCAGGCCCGCTGAGCCGCTAGGAGCTGGGTTTAAACGGCAGAGATGAGGCAGAGCATCCCAGGTACGGAAACGAAGGGGCAGGGGCCAGAGATATGTTCCAGTGGGTCAGTGTGTCCCCTTCAAGGTAGGTTTCAAGATGGGTGAAGTAACTGGAGGGCAGAGAGACGTAGATCTCCTGAACCCTGTGAGCCTGGGTCCAGTATTCTGCCTGGTTGCCCCTGGAGGAGCTGCAGTATCTATGACCAATAAGACCCATGCAAAAGACTGTCGGTCAGAAACCAGTGCCCACAATAGACAAAGAAAAGGAACACTGAGGCCTGCTCGATGTGCCCCTAGTGCCTGTCAAAAGGAAGGAGCCTGGTCTCACTGAGCCATGTGATGGCTCCCCTGGCAGGTCGAGACCTAATGTGGGGACATGTATGCCAGGCCCACATCATGGCACAAAGCCACATCTGCTTTCTCTAATTCCAAATTCATCTATCGACTTTCTGACTTCTGATGCAACCAGGGAAGAAAAGCCTGGCTGGGGAATATAAAGACCTCATGCCTCTAGCAGTTATTTCATAATGTAAGTTTATTAAACCAGCATCTCGTAGAATCCATCAGTCATGGTGGAATTTGACCCTCTGAAGCCATAAATTCCCTGCAGAAGATTAAAGGGCCACTGCCCTTGACAGGTCTCTGATCATTCCTTTTAATGTCTAGGGTGGGAAATCATGGGCTGGTCCTATGGGAGAATGAAAGGTGATCCAGGTAGGCAGACAATAGAGCTCTTGAGTGCCTGGCTCAGGAGTCAGGACTTTGTTCAACAGGCAAACAAGCCCATATATGTAAAGCACCTAGAAGAGTTCCTAGCACCTCCTAGCAGCTCAAAAGGTGTTAGCTATCTTTATTAGACCTTCACAAGTCCTTATTTTTCTACAAGGCCCTATGCAGTGTGCCGTTGACCTCTATGCTGTGATCTGTTCACATAGGCCTTGACCTGGCTCCTTCAGGATACCACCTAGTCACCCAGCTTGGGGCCTTTGTGCAGGCCGCTCCCAAATACCCCAGCTTCTTTCCATCCCACCCTTCTCAGAGCTGTCTGATGAGTACCAACACTCCAACACTCCTTTAACCCAACACTCCCTTCCCTTTTCCATGCTTCATTTTTCTCCATAGCAATTCTCAGGACCTGACATGCTCAGTGTTTTACATGCTGATCTGTTTGGTTGCCTATCTCCCCATGGACAAGCCCTGAGATGTAAGCTCCTGGAGGACAAGAACTTTGGTCTCCTTGGTTCGTTGATAAGACCTAGAAAATTACCTGGCACATAGTACACACTCAATACTTACATGGTGAATGGATGACTGAGGGAGCTTGGAACAGACTGTCAACAGGGAATGAGTTGAGAAAACTGGCTTAGAAACAGAAGCATGAAAAGATAGAAGAAAAGGAGAGGGATTGAGAAGTTATGAAGAAAAGGAGATTGTTCATAGTGAAAAAGCACCTGGGCTTTGGAGTCAGATAGATAGAACTGGTTTACTCCCTTCCATTTATTACATTACTATGGCATTCTCTGAGTCCTCATTTGTCATCTCTAGAAGAAGGATCATGATATCTTCCTCACAAGGCAACTGAGGGCATGAACTTATGAGGCCCTCAATACCTTTCAGTTGCTGCTCCTCCTTTTTTCACTTTATAGTCACCAGATATAGTTCTATTTTTTCATTAACACTGACATACATATATAATTTTAATTAATGGGGTTGTATTATACTATGCATATTATACTTGCAAATTTTTTTTAATCTTTATTTATTTTGAGGTGGAGAGAGTGAGCACAAGGGGAGGGGCAGAGAGAAAGGGAGAGAGAGAATTCCAAGCAGGCTCTGCTCACAAACCATGAGATCATGACCGTAGCTGAACTCAAGAGTCAGACACTCAACTGACTGAGCCACCCAGGTGCCCCCATATTATACTTTTTATATGGAATCTTTTCTTGTTTTCATCTTAACCATTTTTTTAAAGTATGGCTGCCACCCAATGTTACATTAGTTTCAGGTATACGACTTAGTGATTTGACAAGTTCACACATTACACAATGTTCACCACAAGTACAGCTACCATCTGCCCCATTATATGATTATTACAATATCATTGACTGCATTCCTTATGCTCTGCTTTTTATTCCTGTGACTTACTTATTCCATAACTGAAGGTCTCTCCCCTTCACTCATTTTGCCCTCCCACCCTTCTTACCCCAGCAATCATCAGACTCTTTATTTATAGGCCTGATTCTACTTTTTGTTTGTTTATTCATTTGTTTTTGTAGATTCCACATATGAGTGAGATTATATATTTGTCTTTTTCAGTCTGACTTATTTCACTTAGCATAATATCCTCTAGGTCCATCCGTGTTGTCACAAATGGCATGATCTCATCCTTTTTAAGGCTGTGTGATATTCCATTGTGTATAGACTACATTTTCCTTATCCATTTGTCTTTTGTTACACACTTAGGCTGCTTCTATGTCTTGGCTATTTTAAATAATGCTACAATAAACATATGGGTGCATTTATCTTTCTGAATTAGTGTTTTCATTTTCCCTTAGTAGATGGCCAGTGCTACAATTATTGAATCATTATCTTAATGTTTTCAGCACTCCATACTGTTTTTCAGAGTGTCTGTACCAATTCCCATTCCCACCAAGAGGCACAAACGTTCCTTTTTCTCCACATCCTTACCAACACTTGTGTTTTTGATTTCAGTCATTTTAACAGGCATGAGGTGATATCTTATTGTGGTTTTGATTTGCATTTCTCTGATAATTAGTGAAGTTGAACATCCTTCCATGTGTTGGTTGGCCATCTGTATGTCTTCTTGGGAAAAAGTGTCCTCTGCCCATTTTTTAATCAGATTGTTTGGCTTTTTTGTTGTTGTTGAGTTGTATCAGTTCTTTATGTATTTTAGATATTAACCCCTTATCAGATATATCATTTGTAAATATATTCTCCCATTCAGTAGGTTGTCTTTTTGTTTTATTTTGTTGATAATTATCAACAACATAGCCTTTACTGTGTAAATATTTTTTTATTTTTATGTCATCCCAAAAGTTTATTTTTGCTTTTGTTTCCTGTTGGGGCCCAGCAGGCCAAAAAACCTCCTGCAGAGAGACCTTTGATAGCCAGGCCTCTGGGGCATGGGAGAATCTACATAAGCGACCATGGATGCTATGATTCCAGGGCACAGGAGGAAAAATTTGGGATTTTTCTCATTGCTTTGCAAAAGCAATGAAGGCATACACCTTTAAGTTTTGATGAACTTGGGTCAGTTAGTGGCACCTGCTTTCCCTTACTTTATTTCTGTTCCCAGCTCATTGCCTGCTGTTGGGGCAAACACAATCCTCTATCTAAATTTAACCCCTTGAATGATAAGCGTCTTGCCCAGACATAACTGCTAAAGGACCTTGAAGAAAAGAAGATTCTTTGAGAGACAGACTCCCTCATTCCTGTTTTTTTACTTCTGTTCTCACGGCTGTTCTTTCTTTTGTGATAAAAAATATGATCCTTCCCAGGGCATGTTTTTACTCTCTCAAGGACCATAAGCTTTGTAATCATTAAAGAAAAAAAAATGTGTAAACCCCTATGGCATAAAAGACACTGACTTTCTTAGTAAAGTGTGGCTTTACCACCATTCATGTTGTCTGTCTTCTTTCTTTCCTATAGATAGTTCGCTGACACCAATCACCTACTCAGGGACCGTTCAACTGGGGTGCGTGGGCTGGCTCCCCCATCCTCCACAGTTTCCCTTGCATTAGGAGAATATCTACGAATATATTGCTACAACTGATAGAGACATTACTGCTTGCATTCTCTTGTTGGATTTTTATGGTTTCAGGCTTCACGTTTAGGTCTTTAATCCATTTGGAGTCTATTTTTGTGTATGGTACGCAAGATTTTTCTTTTTTGCTTGCTTCTCCCTGCCATCCAGTCCAGGGAGCCTGTGTCACCAAATGGGGTATGTAGTCTTCCTCAGTTTTCTCCATCATATAACCATAAAGAAATAAAAGGTAGAAATAATACAGCATTAACTTGAAAGCACTAGAATGGGGAAAAGTTAACTTTGCAAATATGTAGAAAGAAGCAAATATATATGCTAAAATAAGTCATTCAGAGAAAGACAAATATATGATTTCACTCCTATGTGACATTTAAAAACAAAGCAGATGAACATGGAGGGGAGGAAAAATAAAATAAGACAAAAACAAAGAGGAAGGCAAACCATAAGAGACTCTTAAATATAGAGGACAAACTGAGGGTTGCTGGAAGGGAGGTGAGTGGGGAGATCGGCAAATGGGTGATGGGTATTAAGGAGGACACTTGTTGGGATGAGCACTGTTATATGGAAATGATGAATCACTAAATTCTACTCCTCAAATCAACACTACACTGTATGTTAACTAACTTAAATTTAAATTAAAAAAAATAGCAAATACAGGTAATGCCCTAATTTCTGCATTCACTCAACTTCTTGACCTTCAAGAAAATCCTCCTATAGGCTTTCCCAGGGGTGGCACTCTGCACATACCTCCCTTTAAGAGAATAGAAAACATATTTATTTACTTTTATTTATTTATTTATTTATTTATTTTTAAATAGTTTATTGTCAAATTGGTTTCCATATAACACCCAGTGCTTCTCCCCACAAGTGCCCCCCACCATGACCATTACCCCCTCCCCCCCCCTCCCCTTTCAGTCCATGGATCGTCTCCAGTATTCAGTAGTCTCCCTTGATCTGTGTCCCTCGCTCTTCCCCGCTCTCTTTCCCCCTTCCTCTCCCCATGGTCCCCTGCCAGGTCTCTCCTGTTAGACCTATGAATGCAAACATATGGTATCTATCCTTCTCTGCCTGACTTATTTCGCTTAGCATGACACCCTCAAGGTCCATCCACTTTCCTACAGATGGCCATATTTCATTCTTTCTCATTGCCATGTAGTACTCCATTGTATATATAAACCACATCTTCTTGATCCATTCATCAGGTGATGGACATTTAGGCTCTTTCCATGATTTGGCTATTGTTGACAGTGCTGCTATGACCATTGGGGTACATGTGCCCCTATATATCAGCACTTCTGTATCCCTGGGGTAAATCCCTAGCAGTGCTACTGCTGGGTCATAGGGGAGTTCTATGGATAGTTTTTTGAGGAACCTCCACACTGTTGAAAACAGATTTATTCAACTACTCAACCAGTAGTGTTAGTGTTCTCTGGTTCTTGGGGAAGGGTAGTATCGTAATTTCAGTGTAATTAACATAGTGTTACATCAGTGTCAGGTATACTGTCCTCTAGTTCTTTTATATTCCTCAAGGAGCTAAGTATAGTTTTAGACAAATAACAGGCTCTCAACTCACAAAATAGTGAACAAATCAGAAAAGTCACTGACTAAGTGCAGGCTGGGGGTGTGCTAACTGATGATAGAGTAGTAAGTAGTAACAGCCACTATAATTTGTAATTTGAGCACACAGAGAAATAATCTCACTCCTTTTCATTCTCAAACTTCAAAGTAGTCTCTCTTAAAAGAACATAGACTCCAAAATTTTCCTTCCAGGTAAGACTACTTTTTTTTTCTTCAAAGAAAATGTTCATAATGTGTCCTTTCATTTATAATTTTATGAGGGTTTCCATTAAACATGTAAGGAAAGTGGAACAATTCTAAGTTACTATGAATGTTTGGTATTTTTCCCACTCTGCTAAAATCTACATTCTCTTCTAAGTGAAATGGTTTCAGAAATTCTAATAAAAGAGATAGAAGGCAGTCTGAGATACGTCTTCATGGAATACCTATGCATTTTAATTATTTGCATATGATCTGTTTAGATTTTCACTCTATTCAGTCAGCTTCCTTTGTTAAAAGGAGGCTCCCTTGCATTTCATTATGCTTATACCTTCTGGAAAATGGGCACCTGCATGTTTTTTTTGTTTTACCAATGGATCTACAAAATGTAGCAGAAAATAGCATCTTTAGGCTTATTTAAGTATGATTCTGTATATCGTATTTATTTATTTTTGGTTTTCTAAAAAGAGGAAAATATTTGAGAATAAAAAAAAATCAAATGATTTTTTTAAAAATCTCTTACTGTTTCTGCTTTCCCTGTCCTAAGTTCCTTGAGGTCTGATTTTTCTCTCCACTGGGACAGCTCTCAGCAGGTCTGGTGAGCCCCTTCTCAGTCCTCACTGCACTGGGCCTCCTACACCATTTCATATCATATTCTAGAAAATCCTTTTTCTAAGGTTTCCCTACCTCTACACCCTCCCTGAGTGGGGTGGAAAGCAGACATGTTGATGTGATGTCACTGAAAAACTGTGACATATGATTGGGAGTCAGAAAAGCATAAAGAAAGGCAGTTTGTAATAATGCTAATAGATATGGGCCCTGGAATCAGCCTACTTGGGCATCATCAAAGCCCACCAACCAAAGAGCACCAGAAACACACCTGCAGTCAAACAAAGTGAAGTCGAGTTCACTTGCTGCTTCAAAGGAAAGAGGACACCAAGAAAATCATGGGCTCTCAGTGCAGTAGAACTTGAAGGGTCTTATTATAGGACCTGGTTTGTCCTGGGAGATTCTGAGGAAGGGCTAGGGGAGCAAGAGTCAGTTTTGATTGGGTGCCATTAAGAAATTAGGGCAAATTGGTGGTTGGGTATCTTGGTAATTTTTATCCAGGAGGTGGGAGAATTAAAGGGGATAAAAGCTGTCATGGATAAAGAAACTCACATTAGCTGGAAAAGAGCCATATTTATTTCTAGTCTCTTTCTAGGTTCAGACATGAACCAAGTAGTTGTATTTTTATCCCCATTCCACCTTGAACACAGAATGGATGTATCTGAGTCTTGTTTACAGTCTATGAGAATTGTTTATGCTCAGTTGGGAACATTGTGACCTAACTGTCAGCTGCCAGGGCTGTTTCCTTACCTATGCAGTTTGAATTTATTTAGCTGTAAAGCTTTGTACAAATAACTTTCTCTTTCTGTACTTCAGTTTGCTCATCTGTAAAATAGTGATAGTAATATCATCTGACCTAATATAATTGTTGTAAAGATCAGAAGAGTTAACACACATAAAGTGATAAGTATTGTGCATTGCACATAGTAAGCACTCAGTAATCGGTAGCTACTATTATCAATGTCACTCTCATGATGACCATTATCACAGCTTTCCATTAGCTTAGAGATTACCTCTCTGAAGAAAATACTTCCAAGCTGGGATGATCACTTCTGTGAGAATGTATGCACACACATATGACCAGAGGCAGGGTTTTTCCAATTCTGTTCTCTCGAGAAGCTACTAAAAAGGCAGTGTTAGTTTAGATCTGCTAAATAAGGAAGTCCTTCAACAACCTTGACAAGAGTTACATTACACTCAAAGTGCAGCCCTGAAGCAAGGGGAAGAAGGCCAGGGAGGTTTTCTGAAATCCTCCAATGATCTTTGCAAAGTATCAGTTTCCCCAAATTAATATGATCTGAGTCTAATAAGAACAATAATAAGCACTAATACAAATCACTGCAGACTGTTAGTCACCTAAAAATACCCTAGGATCTTCTTTATTAGGAGGGTAACCATCTAATTTATCACTCAAACTGGGACACTTATGAAAGTAAAATGAAGTACTACTAATACCTGTGTTGAGCTAAGAGGCACAAACAAGGGTGTCCTTGGCTAACCAGGACACATGGTCACCCTGTGCATTAGGTGGTGAGACCTGGCAGGAAAAGCACAGGTCTGCAGCCCAGGACTCCCCATCCAAACACATTCATGGACAACTCATTTAACTGCTCTAGACTATGATTCCCTCAAATGTAAGAGAGCAGTAATCATAACCTCTCTCCATCTCAGAAGGATGACTTGAGGAAAGAGATATCAGTACTTGTTTAAACCACATTTTATCAAGTGTGCAGTAACACATTCCTAATGTTATTGAACATTTTCCATAGGAGATCTGAGGATCTGGCCTCTTAATAAATTCCTGAAATAAGGACTTATGTTCAGAACCAGCAACCTTGCCCTACTTAGCAGCTGGGGTCAAATAAGAACAGAATATAGGGCCTTCTCAGGAGAAAGGTGCCTCTTTTAACCACCAACTGTTCAAACAGTTTCCATGCAGGCCAGTCCAGAAAGATGCTCCAATCTTCAGAGACTAAAACCAAATACTTAGACTATCTCCAAAATGGTTAACTCCTCAGTATGTGTCCTGTTTGTCTCCAAAATGCAGTAGTAGTTTATCACCTAAAAGTGACAGATTAGGGATAACAGGGCAAATTTGTACTATTTCAACCTTCTGACTCATCTGAATTCTCCAAAAAGTAGCAGCCATTCTATTTATATATTATTCAGCCAGCTCTTTCAGAACAGTAATTGACCATTTCACAAAGTGCATTATTGGACAGAGGGTGTTGTAGCTACTCCGATCAAACAGAATGGACCCCACCCAAAATTTGGTGATGTCAAAACTGTTGATTCTATACATATACCAAGAGGGTATGGAAAAATTTATTACTCACATAATGAGACTTTCTGCTTCCATGCAGGTCTAAAAATGGCTTGTGAAAACAGTAAAAGGAAAGCTTAGGATTTTACTATGGTAGGGCTGGGAATGGGTTGAGAGTTCCAAAAGAGAAAACACCCAGGCTTTCTTCTTATCTTTTCCAGATGTGGGACAGAAAGAAGAGATGAGTGATGTTTAAAAGCTGTCAGCAAACATCAAAAAGAAGGAGTCTGACTCCTTAATCCAGGGGGTCTGTCTGAGTCAAATTAGCTCAGTGGAACAAGGAGGGCAAACATGAAGAAACAACAGGGACGCATCTGATCAAGGACTCTTACCCACATAAACGAAGAACTATTAAAATACAATAATAAGAAACAATCCAATTAAAAAATGAGCCAAAGACACAGACACCTCACCAAAGAAGATACACAGATATCAAATAAACACATGAAAAGATGCTCCATATAACATGTCATCAGGGAAATGCAAATTAAAACAACAATAAGATACCACTACACACGTATTACAATGACTAAAATTCAAAACACTGATAACACCAATGCTGGCGAGGGTGTGGAGCAACAGGAACTCTCCTTCACTGCTGGTGGGAATGCAAAATGGTACAGCCACTTTGGAAGACAGTTTGGCAGTTTCTCAAAAAATAAACACACCTTTACTATATGACTCAGCAGTCATGCTCTTTGGTATTCACCCAAAGGAGTTGAAAACCTATGTCCATACAAAAACCTGGACATAGCTGTTTATAGCAGCTTTATCCATAAATGCCAGAACTTGGAAGCAACCAAGATGTTCTTCAGTAGATGAATGGATAAATAAACTGTGGTCCCTCCTGACAATTGATAGTATTCAGTGCTAATAAGAAATGAGCTATCAAGCCATGAAAATATGTAGAAGAAACGTTAAGTGCCTATTACTAAGTGAAAAAAGCTAATCTGAGATTACAGAGACTATATGGTTCCAACTATATGACATTCTGGAAAAGGCAAAATGGTGGAGACAGCAAAAATATCGGTGGTTGCTAGTGGTTGGGGAAGGGGAGAAGAGATGAATAGGCAAAGGATGTTTAAGGATATTGACAATATTTTATGATATGATGGTTATATATATCATTATGCATTGGTCTAAATCCACTGAATGTATAATACCAAGAGTGAAGTCTATGGTTAACTTTGACCTTTGGGTGATTATAATGTGTCAGTGTAGGTCTGTTCATGGTTAAAAATGTACTATTCTGGTGAATGATGTTGATAATGGAGGAAGCTATGGGTGTGTGGGGGAGATACATGGGGAATCTTTCTATATTTATCTTAATTTTATTGTAAACCTAAAACTACATTTGAAAAGAAAAGAAAAGAAACAACATTGCAGACAACACAGTTCTAGAAGCCCTACATGATGCTGAAAACTGTGCTAGGCACTGATGACAGACAGGGTTTTATTTAGTGCTTATCATTTGCCAGACACTGTTCTAAGCACTTTTATATATGTTAACTCAATTAATCCTCCCAACAACCTTGAGAGGGAGGTACTATTGTTATCCCATTTTGCAGATGGGAAAACAGAGCCTCAGAGAGAGTAGCACATTGCCCAGTATATTGCCCACGTGATTAGCTTTAAGTAGCAGAGCCAGGAATCAGATGCAACCAGTCTGACTCCACAGTCTGTGCTCTTAGCCACTGTGTGATACTGTCTCTCATAAATAAGGGATAAGTCAATGCCTGTGAAATCCAAGGATATTTCAGTTTCTTTACTTGAAGAGAATGCACATTCCAAGAATAATTTCCATAGTGGTTTTTATGTATTAACATAAAAAATAAAACCTCAAAAATACATGAATAGTCTTACACAACTTTTACAATTTCATTTAGTTTTGTAGTGTTGGTGGGCATTAAATGGGGGAAGTAGGTTGACTACTATGTTTATATTTTATAGGAAGAAAAACCACAGCTCTAAGAATTAGGTCTGGACCACAAAGCACTGCAGCCAGTCCTCTTCAGGACCCCTCATGCTTCATCTGGACCAACCTCTGAAAGGTAATTTCGGGTGCAACCAAAGAGTAGACCTGGAAAAACTGTCAACTGATGGAGAGCTCACTTGCCATGTCTCACTCCTGCAATGTGAATGCTAATGCAGTCTGGCCACCGGACTTTAGGGCACAAAGCATAATGAGAAGACTGCTGTAGTTTCCATCACACACTCATCTTTTTCAAGTATATGCTGCCCTTGGCCACAGCCCCAAATTCTTTCCACTCATTAACATCTCCAGGAACATGGGAGGTCAAATGTTATTTAAGAACAGCATTAATACCTGACACTTGTTAACAGTGGACTGTTTCAAAGCCCTTTCACACCTTCATTCTTGTAATAAATCTGAGAAATCATCTGGGCATTTTACAGGTAAGGAGAATGAATCTCAAAGAGATTCACTTGTCTAATGTCACACAGATAATCAATGACAAAACTGAGTTTATCTGCCTCCTGGTATGGAGTATTTTTCATGACCCCAGTGAATTGATCATTCAAAATTCTTGAAAGATAGAAGGGACTAGAACGGAAACTGAGCAGGTTGGGAGTCAACGAGGGTCCATTTTAGTTCATGTGCCCACTGTGTATCAGACACTGCGGGAGTGCTCTGCATGCATGATCTCAGCAAACTCTGTAAGCAGCTCTACAAGGCAGTGACTATTATCATGCCCATTTTGCAGATGAGGAAAAGAGGCTTGGAAAGGTAACATCACTTGTTCTAAGGTCCATAGGTAATGTGTCCTTATAGCCCTTTGGCCAACTCAAGCCTCCCTACTATACTGCTCTGCTTCAATGGTGCACAGACCCATTTCCTTCCTTATTTCCTTGGTAAGCAATATCCTTGGTAGGAGAATCTCCAGTCTGTGAGGAGAACAGCTCCTTATTCTGGAGCTCAAAACAACTAAAGCTCTTCTACCTATTGCTACCAACTGCTCTCCACAACATGAGATAAAACACTTTGATCATATCATTCCCCTGCTTAATAAAATCCAAAGTTTTAGCATAGCCTATAATGTTCCATATGATCTGCCTTTGTCCACCTCTCCAGCTTTGTTTTGTATCACCTTTCTCACCGATGACCACTAACAGGAAGGGTGTCAACAGTACCTTGCAGGGGATAATATGGGAGCCATCTTTAGGAAAATGCAATCTGCCTCAAAAAGCAAGACCAATCCATGTGAAACAATTAAAGACTGATAAGAAAAGAGAACATAAAATAGACATTTCTCCAAAGACGTTCAGATGGCCAACAGACCTCAATGTCACTAATCATCAAGGAAATGCAAATCACAACTACAATGAGATATCACCTCACACCTGTCACAAAGGCTAAAATCAACAACACCAGAAACAACGGGTGTTGGCAAGGATGTGGAAAAAAAGGAACCCTCTTGCACTATTGACTGTTGGGAGCTATTTGAACCCACTGGTACAGTGAAAATTCCTGGTGAGGGTACGGCAAGTTTGCATGGTCTCTTGCCCGCAGGTAGCTCCCAAAATCTACCCTCTTGAAACTTTCATTTCTGCTTAGGCACCCAACCTCAGAGTGCTTTACTGATTAGTGTGAGGAACGGCTTGTCCCCCTGCCCTGTCCCTGAGGCATGATTGCACCTGGTCAGGGAAAAGATAAGTAAACTAGATATACCCTAATGCGACTAAGGCAAGCAACATATAAATTTCCTCATAGCTGAGCAGTTAACTGATAACTGACTACCTTTTGGGCCTGGATGCCTTTGTAAAAGTCACTACTGCAATAAATGTATCAATCATCTTTGGGACAGTGAGAGCAGGCATTATGTCTCCTGAGAATCCTGTTTTTCTGGGAACTTTCTCTTAGAATTATAAACAGCCTAATGACTGTTACTCATAAAAAACGACATTTACTAAACAATGCTGTTTGCCTCTTTGTTAAAGGTCGCTCCCTTAAGGCTAGACCTGAGGTTTTGTAAAAAAAAAAAATACCTATGACAACATGAGTGCCTATAGCTAAGTTTTTTATGAAAATCATTACTACTAGAATTGTAACTTCTGCAGAACCCATGTCCATGATGGAATATTATTCAGCTATAAAAAATAATGAAATCTTGTCATTTGCAACAACATGGACAGAGCTAGAGAGATAATGCTAAGCAAAATAAGTCAGCTAGGGAAAGACAAATACCAAATAATTTCACTCATATGTAGAATTTAAGAAACAAAAGAAATGAGCAAAAGAAAAAGAGAGAAAGACAAGGCAAGAGACACACTATTAACTATAGGGAACAAACTGATGGTTACCAGAGGGAAGGTGGATGGGGGATGGGTGAAATAGGTGATGGGAATTAAGGAATGTACTTGTCCTGATGAGCACCTAGGGATGTATGGAATTGTTGAATCACTATACTAAACACCTGAAAGTAATATAACACTGTGTTAACTATACTGGAATTAAAATAACAGAAAACAAGATAAAAAGAGAGCATAATTAACTGCTAAAATGGATGGTACAGAAAAACCACAGAGATCTTGGTGCTGGTGGGAATCTGCCACCTGTGTTCAGTCCTGGTGGGGAATGGTTGAAGGAGGCATTGGGGATTTGAGAGCAGCTTTATGTAAAAACAAAATGATGAACTGCAGCATTTAATATACTGTTTTCACTAAAATGAGATAGGCCAGTGAACATAGGAATGAGTTACTGGGTTCCAAGAACTCCTGTCAATTCTGATGTGGGTTTTATTTGCCTTTAAGATAAAAAGTGAGGGGGTGAGAGGAGATAAGAGGAGGACCACTGACAGGAAACAGGAGGCTGAGAACTAAATACCCCAGCGAGAAAACGGTGGTAAGCATGACCATGTGGTGACTCGGGCTACACCTCCACTGCAATTTTCCATAATTCTCAGATCCCCTTTTACCACAGTGAGCTTAAACACTCCTTCATTTATGTCTTCATCTCTTCCCTGAAGCTACTGTCAACACTGATACCATGTGTGAGAATCATATTCAGTGTTGTGAACTGCATTAAAGACATATCTGACTCAAATATGGAGAGTAAGGATGGCATTTAGAACAGGAAATGGCAGCCATATAACACCCAGCAATACAACATGAACCTGGAGAAGTGACTCTGCTTCTCAAGCTTTGTGTGAAATGTTTTCATTCTCTTGTAACATAGGAGAGGAGGGATGGAGAACCTACTGTCCATAAGAAATGGGCAGGTAAGGGTTTGGAAAGGTAAAGAGCAGAAGCTGCAAGTGTGTGCCTACCCACCACTCTGGCCAGAGCTCCTGAGGAAGGGCTCCAGGGGCAGGATTGCCTTTCAGGTAACAGCATAGCATACACAACCAGCAACTATTACCGTCTGACACAACAGGTCGTGTATTTTTCTAATGAAAGTTATCTGCAGATACAGTTCCCTTCATCTACCTCTCCACAGAGTAGATGCAGAGCCAAGCTTGGGCTGACTGTCCCTTGGAGATTTTCTAATCATAACAACTTGCCTCAGGGTTCCTGGGTGGCTCAGTCGGTTAAGCATCTGACTCTTAATCTCAGCTCAGGTCTTGATCTCAAGGTCCTGAGTTCAAGCCCCACATTGGGCTTCTTGCTGGGCGTGGAGTGTACTTAAAAAATAAATTAAAAATAACAACTTGCCTCAAATATAAACAAATCAAGTCACTCTGAACATGGGTGTTGCTTCTCCCTCAGTGTCTATAGCTTTATGTTCCTGAAAGAAATAAAAATGATATAGATAGCAAGGAATGTAGGTCTTAGAAGGGATGAAACTATGGAAATGTACATAAGCCACTGAGTAGTCAGAAGAAACTTCAACTATGTTAAGGCAATCTGTCTCTCAGTGAGCTTCACCTCACCCTCCTAAATCAGAACCTTCTAGGGCTTGGGACTCTGCATTCTCATAACGTTTTCAAGGGATTCTTAAGCACACCAAAGTCTGGGAATCACTAATTACCTTCTGCTGGCTAAGTTTAGGCTAGAGGTATGTAGCCCTCACCCAATTCAGTTAGGAAACTGACAAACGCATATGGAAAACTCTCCCAATTAATGAGTGGAGTCCTGAACAGAGCATAGGAGGAACAGTGGCAGATGCTAGCATCCTGCTGCCCTATAAGAAAGCTCACAGGAGTACATTTCCACAGGCCCTTCAGGTTTCTCCCAATTTCTAGGACTCCAGAACTCTTCTTGGAGCTATTTCTCAAGAAAGGACACTGTAGTCTGCATCTTGTCCACTAACTCTTCCGAGTCAGGTTGAATTTTGCTGATCCCTATGAAAGGTCCCCAAATCTAGCCTGGAGCAGCAACTGTCATCTTTCCTTTAACCCACAATTTCATATCTATCCAGTTCATCTCTGTTACAGTTCCCCAAAGCAAAGTCTTCTGGAAGTGGGAGTTGAAATTGGTGTAGTAAAATATAGGAGCATGGTCCAGACACCAGAACACCAGAACTCTAACTTTACCCAAGAAAGAGTGGTTCTGAGCATTGGCTTCCCCATCCCAAATGTGGAGGGTTAAGTAGCAATCTTTAAAGGTCCTTCCTGTTCCACTGCCCTGAAATATCTAAGAAAAAAATCCAGAGTCACTTCCTGGAAGAGGTGGGTATTCTTCCTCCTCCGGCCGCACATAGAAGACAACTTATACCTTTTCACCACACACCTCTGATAGAAGTGCTTTAGGACAGAAAAGGCAGAGGCAAGTAGGAATCAAACTGCAAATGCTGTTTGTTATGGGCCTGGTGCCATCTAGTGCATTTTGAGGCCATGTCACGCCATGGTATGTCTGTGCCACCTCCCTACTGCCATCTTACGTTCTGACGCCATGTGAGCATTTAACTACATTTCTATTGAGTACATACAGTGTATGAGGCTCTGCAAATGTTGTATAATAAATTATTTTAATGACAACCTGATACTTTCAGAGAATCTAGAAAAAATGTTAAATCCAATGTTTTAATAAGACAAAAGTAGAACCAAAGTTAAAATATACTTGATACTTTTAAAAATCATAATAAAATGTGGAATATCTATCTCTGTATCTGTGTTCTGAGATGGCACTACACCAGTGGTGTATATATAGAGACACATATGTAACGAGTAAATCAAGGTTCATGACCTTGCCCATCCAAATTACTGGTTTCTCATGTTTCCTTTGCACCTCACTTTCTCCCACTCCTCTGCAAATACCAATTACAACAAAGCTTAATTATAAAATAGAAGGGAAGGTAATAAAGCTTGTGGAAGATACTGAATACAATGAATAGTTAGCTTGGGGAAAGATTTTAAAACAATACTCACAAATTACAAACCTTAATGAAAATTCCATTGTAAAATAAAACACTTTTGGGCAAAAAGAGATATCATAAAGTAAAACACAGACACACACACACACCCCAAAACAAATCATAGCCTAGGAAAAGGTATTTCCAATGGAATCTAGAATAAAGAATTGCTATAAATCAATTAAGAGACAACCCAAAAGACAAAAAAAAATATTAAAGTCTAAATGACTAATAAACATGAAAACTCATTAGTCAGCAGAGAAATGTGATTAAGGCCACAAGGAGATACCATGGCACAGCCATGGAATTGGCCAAAAATAAATAAATAAATAAATAAATAAATAAATAAATAAATAAATAAAACAGCTGCTAATCTAACGATTTGCATAGCACACTGATGGCTGATGGCAGGAGTGAACAGGTAAACTAAAAGGCAAAGAATTCTGTTGATCCTGTATACCTTTGGGGGGGAAATATCTCCCCCCATCACCTAGAAAACCTATGTACTTTCAGGTAAACTTGGGATTTGAAATATGCTATCAGAGTAGTTTATAAAAACACAAGCCAAGACATTAAGTTAAAGTGGTCCTAGATTCATCATTCATTGGGGTGCCTAATGGAAGGAAAAATGAAATCTGGGGAAATCTATCCTTAATACAGGCCTTACAAGATTCCCACAGAAAACATTTTCAAACATGAATTTTAAATCTAAAATCATAAAACATATGAAGAAACAAATCACCATGAATGAGAATTGGTAAAAATAATAAATTGCATATTTAGACCTCTCAAGAATAAAAAAAAAAGAAATAAGTGTGCTTAAAATATTAAAGTAATAAAATATGGAATAAAAAAACATGAGAAAAGAACATAATACTTTCCAAAAAGATCAGGCAAAATTTGAAATTTAAAAAAAAAAAAAAAGAATATCTATGGGGCGCCTGGGTGGCTCAGTCGGTTAGGCCTCCGGCTTCGGCTCAGGTCAGATCTCACGTTCGTGGGTTCAAGCCCCGCATCAGGCTCTGTGCTGACAGCTAGCTCAGAGCCTGGAGCCTGCTTCCGGTTCTGTGTCTCCTCCTCTCTCTGCCCCTCCCCTTCTCATGCTCTGTCTCTCTCTGTATCAAAAATAAATAAAACATTAAAAAATGTTAAATAAAAAAAAAAAGAATATCTAGAATTGAGTAAAATAGTCTCTGAAAATTTAAAACTCAGTGGTCATGTTAAGTAGCAGATTGGGTCCAGCTGAAGAGAGAATTGATTAACTGGGATATATATCTGAAAAAAAAGTCCCAGAATGCAGCACAGAGAGATAAAGAAATGGAAAATATGAAAGTGAGGTTAAGAAAGGTATAGACTGAAAAGGCACTATTTGCTTGTCTAATGGGAGTTCCAGAGGGGAAAAAAAATAACAAGGAAGAAAAAATATTCAGAGAGATAAATGGCTGAACATAATATTTGTTTCTATTTTTTATTTTTATTTAAAAATTTTTAATGTTTTTTATTTATTTTTGAGGGACAGAGAGAGACAGTGTGAGCACAGGAGGGTCAGAGAGAGAATCTGAAGCAGGCTCCAGGCTCTGAGCTAGCTGTCAGCACAGAGCCTGACACAGGACTCAAACCCACAAATGGTGAGACCATGACCTGAGCCGAAGCTGGACACTTAACTGATTGAGCCACCCAGGCGCCCCTGTTTCTATTTTTTTAATGAAGAGGGGAAACAAGAAATGTATGCAGGCAGTTATTCTTAACCTCTGAAGGCACTCTGCCATCTCTAGGTACTTCCTCCACAATATACCTACCCCAGTGCTACCAGATTACTTCAGCCCTGCTCTCAAAACTTCACCAGCACTCTACTGCTTAAAAGGTAAAGTCCAAACTCCTTAGCCCAATATTCAAGACTCCAAAATTCAACCCCAATATACCTTCTCCAAAAAGCTCACTTTAAGGAAATTAATGCTCTGACTTAATGGCCTGCAAATTAAATTCCAGAGAGGACACTGCATTTCCCACTTTCCTTTGCTTATGCCATTCTTTCTCCCTGGAATGCCTGATTTCCTGTTTACTCCTTAAAGTCCTACCCAAGTTTTAAGGTCTAATGCAAACCCACATATCCTCTAGGAAGGCTTTTCATTCCACTTGGGGTCATACTGACATCATCTCTTCAGAATGCGGTAATTCTTATGGTCTCTAATCTCCTGTGGCCCTTAACACAAGCTACCCCAGCAGAAGTTACCAGTTTTAGAGCTAGAGGGCTACATACCTCTCAAACAAGAACCTCTCAAATTTACAAATTGTTAGCATCCCCAACTGCTCCCAGTAGTGCCTTGTATACCATTAGGTTCATCAATCATCAACTATTAAAGATGATCAGACTTTAGTTTGAAGTTGTTAATGGACTCTCCTGACTGGTAGCTACTGATAGGTTCTCCACTAAGGCTACTATTAGCCCCCCACATCCCCAGCACACAGGTTTTGGGCCTGTAGACCTAATACATTCAGGGAAGAAGGTCTTCAACACAGAAAATTGTTTTCTACCTGTAAAGTCGACAACAATGTAACAATACGCAATATCTGAATTTGAATATAGTAAGAGTGCTAAGGCCCTGGGCTTTGGGTAAAAATTTGAAAATAAATGATCCTTCTCTGCCCGCCTGGTGGCGTCCTTTCTCACAATGAACCCGCCCAGGTCAAAATCGAAAACAGCCACTGCTGCACCTGGAAGGACGCCCCCGCAGGGCAAACGGAGGGGGCGAGCAAAACTCTTTGATTGGCTATCAGGAGCCGCCTGCCTCTGAGGATTGGTCGCTGCCGCAAGGGACGCCGGACCGGCACGTGGTACCGGCCCTCGGATCCAGAAGGGGGTGGTGATGGCGGCAGAACTTTCAACGGCTTGTTTCAGCCTGTCTTCTTGCCGGCAGATGGGGAGGAACAGTCGGCCGCGGGGCGCTGCCGAGATTAAGTGCACTCAGTGTGGAAGAAGGGTGTCCGGACATTCTGGTGAGGAGCCCTGGGGCCCTCCCCGTCTGTCCTCCACAGGCTGTGTCCTTGGCAGGTTGCCGGGCCAGGGGACGGAGAGCGAGGCCTGTCCCGAGACCTGGGAGCCGGGTGGGCTGGCTGGAGGGGGAGGGTGCGGGGGGCTGTTCAGTTACAGCAAGTTGGACATGAAAACTGGGTCATAGGCCTCCCTGCCTTCCCGCAGCGCGTCCTCGGGGCAGCAGAGCCATCCTGGGGCACCGATGGCTTCGTCCTTTCTCCAAAGCCTTTTCCATCTGGCACCTGCTTCTCGCACTTTTTCACCGATTCTATTAGAGAATGGTGTGCGAGCTTTTTTGAGCGTTAGTTCAAAAACTCATGAAAGAGTAGATCTAAAATTTTAGCCCATGGTCTTGTGATCTAGAAGTAACGAAATGGGATTTGCTTGTGTAGATTTTGTTGCAGGAGGGTAACAAGTAGACCACTATAAAATGTTCCCGGATTAAGGAACAGATATTTGGGATTGGGAGGGAAGCATTATTGCCCAGTTTGGCTTAAGGCATTTTGGGAAACAGTTCACTCCTTTTGTGCATCCTGTGATTTCCTTTATACATCAAGGGGGGAAATCCACTGCACTTCTATTGATTCAGAATCTACTCCAGCGAAAATACATTCAAGTTACTTTAATTTAAAATGCCTTGGAGTGCAGTCTCTAGGAGTTGTTGAATTTCAAGTCTTGTTTAATGTTAATGTTAGTGACTTGTTTAATGTTTGTCCTTTCAGAGTGAAAGTCGTTAATTTTCTCAGTTCCTGCAAGACAGACTCTTTTTAAGAGATGTGAACCTGTGTAGAAAAAGTTGGTTAGTTGTGTTTTAAGGTGGAAAGCCAAGTTTCTCCTACTCTTTTTATCACTGCTGTCACATAGAAAATCTCCATTATTTGAATCAAATCAGTATTACCAGATAAAGTTTAAGAACACGACCTTTTAAAATCACTCGTGGTTCCAAATATTTGTATCACAATGCTCGGAAATACACTAGGTGGTATTAGGCATATAAAATTGTGAAAGTGCTTTGTAAGCTATGATGTATCACAGATTACACTGGTACAACATCAGAAAATTTGTATAAGGATAGAACAGTTAAACAGTTTTGATTTCTTTGGTAAAATTATCTCTGAAATTTAGATAGAGCTATAAAATTTAGTTGGTCATAGCAAGTTTCAGATATTTCACTTGGCTTGAAAACTAAAGCTTTTTTATCAAAAGAATGTCCTTATAAATAGAACACTATTGGCAATAAAAGAGAACTGATTTTTATCTAGTGCTTTTCCTTTTTTCTTGCAAAGTGTTTTAAAATGACAACTTTTTGAAGTGACATAGCTAAAACAAATATGTTTATTATGATACACATCAAATTCTATTTAGAGCATTAAAATCTTGATACTAGGTTTTCACTCAAGGTTATGGTATTTCCTTTCATAAATGCTAGGTTTGTGAAATTATCTTTATGTAGATCATGTGTGTATGACTGCAGTAGCATCTGGCTTCTGTCCAGTATCTTCAATCACTGTAAGAGAGAGGTCTTGCTAGTGTCTCCTCTCTGCCCTCCCTGTTCTCTTCACAGGATTGGAAATATAAATTAGTAGAGGCAATGGGATCAAGTAGAAAGAATATTGGACTTGGAAACAGAATTAGGCTAGAGTCTGGATTATACCATTTAGCCAGATCACCAAAAGGTGTATCCATTTCTAAATTGAATGTAACCTTCCCAAGCGTATTTGGCTGTGATACATACAAAGATCAAATGAAGTATGTCAGAGATAATAGCAAATTCCACGTAGTCTAGGTACCAGAAACTAAATTAACACAAACAATGTTACATAGCCCTGCTTGGTTTTCAATCTGATTTTTTCCCCTCCTTCAGACTTAATAGCTTCTCCTGCATTTTGTTTAATACATTTTACATTTCTAATGAAACTTGATATCTTTTCCCATGTAAGAGTCCCCTTTAAAAGACTTTTCCCTCTGATTAATGCTGCACGTTCAAAGCTAACAAACTGTAGAAAGTTTAATTCATAGCAGAATTTCATCAATAGGTCACCACCATGAACTTCAATGTGGACATGCTTTTTGTGAACTGTGCTTGTTAGTACCTGAAGAATACAACACAATTTTATGCCCTGATTGTGAGGTAAGTTTTATTGCCTTTCATAGTCAATATACTACAACCTACTGTTGAAGATAAAAATGTTAGAGAAAACATGCTTTTAGATAGAACCTAAAATTTTGAATTTTTGCTGCTGAGTCTTAAGAAGCTTAAAAAGATAACGCTTTTTTTATTCATTTTATAGTTCAGAATGTTTGAGAAAAAACAAAGTTCTACATTAATCAGCCTATATACTTGGACTCTTTTTAAAAATTATTATTATTTTTTTTTAATTTTAGAGCAAGTATGCAGGTGGGGGGAACAGGCAAGGGGAGAGAGAAAAAGAATTTTAAGGCTTGACACTAAGCATGGAGCCCAGTGTGAGAGGCTCAGTCCCATGATCTTGGTATTATGACGTGAGCAAAGATCAAGAGTCAGATGCTTAACTGAGCTACGCAGGTGCCCCTTTGGAGACTTCTGTGGAAAATTGCCTCTTTTTATTTATTTTTATTTTTTTACGTTTTTAATGTTTATTCATTTTTGAGAGAGAGAGAGAGAGAGACAGAGCATGATTGGGGGAGGGGCAGAGAGAGGGAGAGACAGAATCCAAAGCAGGTTCCAGCTCTGAGCTCGAAGTTATTAGCACAGAGCCCAATATGGGGACTAGAACTTGCAAACTGTGAGATCATGACCTGAGTTGATGTCAGAAACTTCACTGACCAAGTCACCCAGGCATCCCTATTTTTAAAAAATTTTTTATGTTACCCTCATTTTTACTGTTTCCAATGATCTTCATTTCTGTTTATTTTTTCAATTTTTTATTTAAATTTTAGTTAACATGCAGTGTAATATTGGCTTCAGGAGTAGAATTCAGTGAATCATCAATTACATACAACACCCAGTGCTCATCATAACAAGTGCCTTCCCTAATACCCATTCCCCATCAAGCCCCTCATCATCGCCATCACCAGCCCCAGCCCCAGCCCCAGCCCCAGCCCCAGCCCCAGCCCTAGCCCCAGCCCCAGTCCCATCCACCTCCCTCCATCAACCATCAGTTCTCTAAGAATCTCTCATGGTATGTTTCCCTGTCTCTTTTCCCCCATCCCATATGTTTACCTGTTCTGTTTCTTAAATTCCACATGAGTGAAATCACGTGGTATTTGTCGTTCTCTGACTTATTTCACTTAGCATCATTCACGTAGCTCCATCTGTATCGTTGCATATGGCAAGATTTCATTCTTTTTGTTGGCTGAGTGATATTCCATAAGAATATCCTTTAACATACATACACACACATCATCATCATTTTCATCCATTCATTAGTCAGTGGACATTCGGGCTTGGCTGTTGTTGATAGTACTGCTGTAAACATAGAGGTGCATGTGTCCCTTCAAATCTGTATTTTTATATCCTTTGGGTAAATACCTAGTAGTACAATTGCTGGATCCTAGAGTAGTTCTATTTTTAACTTTTTGAGGAGCCTCCATACTGTTCTCCAGAGTGACTGCACCAGTTTGCATTCACACCCAACAGTGCAAGAGGGCTCTCCTTTCTCTGCTTCCTTGCCAACATCTGTTGTTTCTTGTGTTGTTATTTTAGCCATTCTGACAGGTGTGCGATGGTATCTCATTGTGGTTTTGAATTGCATTTCCCTGATGATGAGTGATGTTGAGCATCTCTTCATGTGTCTGTTGGCCATCCAGAAATTTTTCTTGGAAAAGTGTTTATTCATATCTTCTTCCCATTTCTTAGCTGGATTATTTGTTTTATGGGTGTTGAGTTTGATAAGTTCTTTACTGATTTTGGATACTAACCCATTATCAGATAATGTCATTTGCAAATATCTTCTCTATTCTGTATGCTACCCTTTAGTTTTGTAGATTGTTTCCTTCACTCTCCAGAAGCTTTTTATTTTGATGAAGTCCCAATAGTTTATTTTTGCTTTTGTTTCCCTCACATCTGGCGACATATCTGGTAAGAAGTTGCTGCGGCCAAAGTCAGAGAGGTTGCTGCCTGTGTTCTCCTCTAGGATTTTGATGATTTCCTGTCTCACATTTAGGTCTTTTATCCATCTTGAATTTATTTTTGTATATGGTCTTATTCCTTATTTTTTAGTGAAATATATTTTTTTCAAGTCTCTACCTTTCTTTACCACACCAATACCATGCAAGCAAATTTTGAACTCTCCCTGACCCTCAGTCTTTGTGTGTCATCAAATTTACATTGGTAGAGATGCCATAGTTTAAAAAGAGATGCAAAACAGTTGCGTAAAGTTAACTTCAGAGGCACTAAAAAATTACAGTTGCACTAGGAGAAAATCTATAGACCCATAATAATGAGAACACATCAGGGATTTAAAGTAAAATTTCATGAATATCCTTTACATTTGCTGCAAATGTTGTTCAATTTATATAGTATGTCCTTGGAAAATTGTCTTTTAATCTGTAAATTCTTTTTTTTAGGTTTACTTTTTTTTTTTTTTTTTTGAGAAAGAAAGCATGAGCAGGGGAGGGGCAGAGAGAGAGAGAGAGAGAGGCAGAGAGAGAATTCCAAGCAGGCTCCACAAGGTCAGTATGGTCAGTGCAGAGCCTGATGCAGGGCTTGAACTTCTGAATCTTGAGATCATGACCTGAGCCAAAGTCAGACGCTTCATCAGCTGAGCCACCCAGGCACCCTTTAATCTCTAAATTCTTAATGTTCCACTTGAGATATCAGATGATGAGGATCTGTATCCACTGTTTTCTGTTAGACAAACAATATAGAGGTAGAAGACCTGGAATGCAGTCATAGTTCTGTCACACAAAGCCTGAGTTTCCTCATTCATGAGGTGGAAATGATGCCTACTTTTCTTATAGGATTGTTTGTAAGTCAAATTTGAGTTATGTAAAAGTTCTCTGCAGGCTTCAAGACCCTTAAAATAACTGTTATCATCAACCCATGATTATTTAGGTGTGGATTAATTGGTTTGTAGGTTAAACATGGTAAGAAAAAACATATAAATTCGTGAAGGTTTGCATTAAAAAGGAAACATTTACATGTTAAAAGTTACATATTAAAAGATGACTATTTTAGAATTACATACTTTGCAAATTAGACCTTTATTGTGGGAAATTCCTTTCTTTTAGCTGTTTTTTTGACATTGGGTTACTCAGATGTGGCTTTACTACATAGTTTAATAGGAGAGCCTGGGGGCGCCTGAGTGGCTCAGTCAGTTAAGCGTCTGGCTTCGGCTCAGGTCACGATTTCACGGTTCATGGGTTCGAGCCCCGTGTCGGGCTCTATGCTGACAGCTAGCTTGGATCCTGGAGCCTGTTTCAGGGTTCTGTGTCTCCCTCTCTCTCTGACCCTCCCCTGCTCACACTCTCTCTGCCTCTCAAAAAGAAAAAGAAAAAAAAATTTTTTAAAATAAAAAATAAAAGGGGAGCCTAGTTCCTGTGGCTGTAATGGAAGATCCCTGACAGATTCAGACTTGTGGTGGGTGAAGAATAAGGGAAAGAGAATAAACAGCTGTGTCTGCTTATACCCATCCTGTTCTAATACTCAAAAAAACAGACACTTTTATTAGAACTGTAACCTTTCCGGTTTTTGGCAAACAGTTTCATGCTTAGTGGTCTTAAATCATCATACTTCTATTATTTTGAATAACATCTATACAAATGTTTATGGTACATTTACAAATCTAGTTTTGATTTTAGAGTTATGATAAATCTACTTTGTATAAATTAAGTAGTTCTTTTTGAGAGATCTGTTATATCCTCCCTCTTTCTCCCTTTGTGCCCAGAGAATTGACAAAGGGACTATAGTCAGATCCTCCAAATGCACTAAAGCTGATCCTTACTTAAGGGAGTCCCTTCAAGAAACCTTCCTGGAATTGTTACCACTCTTTTATTAGTTTCTAAAATTTAGATTTTTGCTTATATCTAATGTTACTTTGAATAAGAGAATGAACTAGTTTAAATTAGTAAAAAGACTGAATTTATAGAATATTTCAGGAAAGTCATTTATTATTTTTATATATGTTTTCTTTTCTAGAAATAAATGGTTGAATAACTATATTCACATTAAGCTTATATTTATAATTTATCTTTAATGTTGAAGGTCTAGGTATTTAAGCCTAAAATGATTCTATTCAGGATTAATAGATATACTTGTGTTCTTATTTCCAAGTTTGGGTGAATATGGATTTATCTACCAGTATTTTTTTTTTAAGAGAGAGAAAGAGTGGGGGAGAGGGGCAAAGGGAAAGAGAGAATCTTAAGCTACTTACTCAGCACAGAGCCCAATATGGGGCTCCATCCCATGGCCTTGGGATCATAACCTGAGCCAAAATCAAGAGCTGGACGTTCCACTGACCGAGCCACCCAGGCACCCTTATCTACCTGTTTTTATCTTTCATACTTGTATGGTTTTTGATAACATTGGTTCTGTGCTTTGGATTGATATTAATGGTTACTTCGTTAGCATTTTGCACAACAGGATGGCAGATTTTGTTCATAGGATTAAACTTAGGTATCCTTCCAGAAATACTGACATTGTATTGATCTATTGGACCAGAGTCCAAAAATATACTGTGTGAGAAGGGAAGGATGAGTTATCTGATCAGTAGATAATATATATTACCAGTCCCATGTGGATTGGAAACGTTAACATGCAAATTAAACATTTAAACTAGAAAAAGTATGATCTTGGATGGGGAAGCCTTGTTAAAACCTATCACTGAAAGCAGAAACTATAAAAGAAACACTGGCTAAATTTGACTGTAGTTTTTCGTTTATAGATAATAAAAACAAACCAAAAAACTCACCACAAATAGAGAACAAACAGGGTTGCTGGAGGGGAAGTGTGTAGGAGGATGGGTTAAATGGGTGATGGGTACTGGGTGTTGTATGTAAGTGATAAATCACTAAATTCTATACCTGAAGCCAATATTACACCATATTTTAAATAGAATCTAAATAAAATTTGAAACTAAAAAAATCTGTGATAATTATGGTTTTTTTCATAATATTTTATTGTCATATTGTTTTCCATATAACACCCAGTGCTCTTCCCCTTAAGTGCCCTCCACCATCACCACCACCTCTTTTCCCCCCTCCCCCTTCCCCTTCAACTCTCAGTTCATTTTCAGCATTCAATAGTCTCTCAAGTTTTGCGTCCCTCTCTCTCCCAAACTCTCTGTCCCTCTTCCGCTCCCCCTGGTTCTCCATTAGGTCTCTCCTGTTTTTCTGCTAGACCTATGAGTGCAAACATATGGTTTCTGTCCTTCTCTGCCTGGCTTACTTCGCTCAGCATGACACCCTCAAGGTCCATCCACTTTCCTACAAAAGGCCATATGTCATTCCCTCTCATTGCCATGTAGTACTCCATCATGAATATATACCACATCTTCTTGATCCATTCGTCAGGTGATGGACATTTAGGCTC
>NC_043703.1:78229971-78240641 GCF_006229205.1 Suricata suricatta | reverse complement strand
GAAAACCCAATCGACTCTACCAGAAGCCTTCTAGAACTGATCAATGAATTCAGTAAAGTCACAGGGTACAAAATCAATGTACAGAAATCAGTTGCATTCCTATACACCAAAAATGAAGCAGCCGAAAGAGAAATCAAGAAACTGATCCCATTCACGATTGCATGAAAAACCATCAAATACCTAGGAGTAAACCTAACAAAGGATGTAAAAGACCTATATGATGAAAACTATAGAAAACTTATGAAAGAGATCAAAGAAGACACCAAGAAATGGAAAAATATTCCATGTCCATGGATCGGAAGAATAAACATTGTGAAAATGTCATTACTACCCAAAGCAATCTACACATTCAATGCAATCCCCATCAAAATTGCACCAATATTCTTCTCAAACCTAGAACAAACTATCCTCAAATTCATATGGAACCACAAAAGACCCGTTTAGCCAAAATTATATTGAAGAAGAAAACCAAAACGGGAGGCATCACAATCCCAGACTTTAGCCTCAATTACGTTATTTTTAAAAAAACTTAAATGACAAGCTGTGGAGGTCAGGGAGAGAACCTCTTTTATATATTACAAGTTAAGAATCTTTATACAATTTTAATGGAAATCTTTTACGTCAGTTGTATTTAATATTTTCTTGAATTTTCTGGAAGAGGTGTCCTCTCAAATCTGTTGACAGTAACAGTCTTACTGTGATATGCTAAACCAAAGGAGGATAAGTAAATAAGCGTATAGAAATAAAGGTTTTAGCTGCCAATTTGGGGGTGGGCTATTCTCAAAAGGTAACTTTAAGTCCAGTGTGATTTGTTAAAAGTAACACTTTTTCAGGATACTTGGGTAGCTCAGTTGGTTCAGAGTCTGACTCTTGATTTGGGTCAGTTCATGATGTCACAGTTCATTAGATGGAGTCCCAAGGTAAACGCAAAGAGCCTACTTGGGATTCTCTCTCTCTCTCTCTCTCTCTCTCTCTCTCTCTCTCTCTCTCTCTCTCCCTCTCCCTCTCCCTCTCCCTCTCCCTCTCCCTCTCCCTCTCCCTCTCCCTCTCCCTTTCCCTCTCCTCTGCCCCCAACCCACGAGAACGTGCTCTCTCGCTCACTCTCTCAAAAAGCATTAAAATAATAGTAACACTTTCTCCCTAATTATCTGATAATACATGACTATCTTTGGTCCGTTATACTTAAAACCTTAGGGGCACCTGGGTTGCTCAATCGGTTAAGTGTCAGACTTTGGCTAAGATCATGATCTCACAGTTCGTGAGTGCAAGCCCTGAGTCAGGCCCTGTGCTGACAACTCAGAGCCTTGAGCCTGCTTCAGATTCTGTGTGTCTGTCTGTCTCTCAAAAATAAAACATTAAAAAAAAAAACCAAACCTCGACAGACATCTTCTCCTGCTATGCAAAAAGTATATTTAAATGGGTAGCTGTAACATTTAGTAATCTGTTTTATTTCTTAGCGACATTAACTTATTTTCAGGAGAGTCTCTTACAGTTTTTTAAAAATTGCATGTGTGCAAATTTAAATTAGTTGGTAGTGCTATGTAGAAGGAAAGATGGATTTTTAACTCAAAATTGAGTTCACTTTTAATAGTAGACCATGAGTATAGCTAATGTATAGACCTTAGCTAGCTTTTGAACATTGCCTGATATCCTACAATTACTTTTAATGGCTACACAACAAATCATTGTACATAAGTGCTGTAATTCTTCACTAATCTCTTTATTGTAAACATTAAAGTGGTTTTTAAAAATTTTCTTTAAAAAATTTTTAATGTTTATTTTTGAGCAGAGAGAGACAGAATATGAAGCAGGCTTCAGGCTCTGAGCTGTCAGTGCAGAGCCCAATGCAGAGCTCCAACCCACAAACTGCAAGGTCATGACCTGAGCCGAAGTCAGAGGCATAACCAACTGAGTGACCCAGTCACCCCAGTTTTTCATTATATCTGTATATAATGCCTCAAAACAACTCCTTACCAAAATTCTGTGAGCAAGTTCTGTTAATTTCTGACTCCAAAACAAATTAATGTTTGAATTTGTCACATTTACTTCAATGTTTGGCATTTTGATGGGCAAAAAGTAGTTATCTTATTGCTTTAAACTGTAATTCCCTGACTACTAGTGAAATAGAGCACCTTAATATGTTGACTTACCAGCTTCCCTTTGGGAAGATCTTTAATGGATCTTTAATATCCTTTGGATATTTTCCTCTTGAATTTTTTTCTTTCCTAACTTGTAAGAATAGTTCATGTGATAGGAATATTAATATCTTATTCTATGTATCTTAACTATTTTCTACTAGTCTTTCACTTTTTATTTTACTACATTTAGCCTTTCAGAAATGTTTCTTTTAGTTTTCTCCCTCCTTAATGGTTTCTCTAATTAGACCTTTCCATTTCAGAGTTATGTATGTATTTTTTATACATACATATATCATGTTTAAGATACATATTTAAGGGGCGCCTGAGTGGCTCAATTGGTTGGGTGTCTGGCTTCGACTCGTCTCACGATTCGTGGGTTTGAGCCCCGCATCGGGCTCTGTGCTGACAGCTCGGAGCCTGAAGCCTGCTTCATATTCTGTGTCTCCCTCTCTCTCTGACCCTCCCCTACTCACACTGTCTCTCTCTGTCTCTCAAAAATAAATAAAAAACATTAAAAAATTAAAAAAAATAAGATACATATTTAAATCTTTTATAATATATATAGTGTAAGTGGGTGGTAACTTTATTCTTCAGAATGATTAGCTGACTTCCTTACACTATATATTGAATAATCCTTTTTTAATTGAAATGCCCCTTGTATTCTGTATTAAGTTTCTATGTATGTGTGGATCTGTTTCATGGCTCTATTCTCATTTTTTGTGCCAGTACCTTAGCATTTTAATTAGATTAGCTTTATTATCTGGTGGGATAAATCTATACTGAATGGTGGGTTGAATTTTTGTAATTCATACATGCTATATTTTCCATATGAACAATTGTATTAATTTTATATTAGATGTACTTAAGGATATTAAATCTTTGTCTCTAGGAACTGGACATTATTCATTTATTCTGTTCTTATTTTATAACCCCTAATAAATTTTTTTCTTAGAATTTACTTTTTTCTTATTAAATTTATTTCTGAATATAATTATAGAGTTTTGAAAACATAACTTGAGATGTCATTGTGAAAAATGTGCAGATTTTTAAACTATTATTACAATTATTTCCTTTAATTAATTTTTTAATATAATTTATTGTAAAATTGGCTTATATACAACACCCAGTGCTCATCCATCCCAACAAGTGCGCTCCTCAATGCTCATCACCTACTTTCCCCTCTCCCCCATCCACCCTCAGTTTATTTTCTGTATTTAAGAGTCTCTTGTAGTTTGCCTCCCTCCCTCTCTGTTTATAACTATTTTTTCCCCTTCCCTTTCCCCATGGTTTTGCGTTAAGTTTCTCAAGATCCAAATATGAGTGAAAACAGGCTATCTGTCTTCTCTGACTTATTTCACTTAGCATAATGCCCTCCAGTTCTATCCATGTTGCTGCAAATGGCTTGATTTTATTCTCTCTCATTGCCAGGTAGTTGTCCATTGTATATATAAACCACATCTTCTTGATCCATTTATCAGTTGACGGACATTTAGGTTCTTTCCATGATTTGGCTATTGTTGAAAGTCCTGCTATACCCATTGGGGTACATGTGCCCCTATGAATCGTCCTGTATCCCTTGAGTAAATTCCTAACAGTGCTATTGCTGGGTCATTGTGTAGTTCTGTTTTTAATTTTTTGAGGAAACCCCACACTGTTTTCCAGAACGGCTGTACAGTTTGCATTCCCACCAACAGTACAAGAGATTTCCCATTTCTCCACATCCTCACCAGCATCAATAGTTTCTGAGTTATTCATTTTATCCACTCTGACCAGTGTGAGGTGGTTATCACAGAGTGGCTTTGATTTGTATTTCCCCTGATGATAAGTGACGTTGAGCATCATTTCAGGTGTCTGTTTGCCAGACTTTTCTTAGGAAAAGTGTGTCTATTCATGTCTTCTGCCCATTTCTTCACTGGATTGTTTGTTTCGGGGGTCTGGAGTTTGGTGAGTTGTTTATAGAATTTGGATATTAGCCCTTTATCCAATATGTCATTTGCAAATGTCTTTTCCCATTCTTTTGGTTGCTTTTTAGTTTTGTTGAATGTTTCCTTTGCTGTGCAGAAGCTTTTTATCTTGATGAGGCCCCAGTACTTCATTTTTGCTTTTAATTCCCTTGCCTTTGGAGATGTGTCGAGTAAAAAATTGCTGCAGCTGAGGTCGAAGATTTTTGCCTCCTTTCTCCTCTAGGGTTTTGATGGTTTCCTGTCTCACATTCAGGTCTTTCCTCCATTTTGAGTTTATTATTGTGTATGGTGTAAGAAAGGGGTCTAGTTTCATTCTTCTGCACATTGCTGTCCAGTTCTCCCAGCACCATTTGCTAAAGAGACTGTCTTTTCTCCATTGGATACTCTTTTCCTGCTGTATAAAGATTAGTTGGGCATACATTTGTGGGTCCAATTCTGGGTTCTCTAGTCCATTGGTCTATGTGTCTTTTTTTGTGCCAATATCATACTGTTTTGATGACTACAGCTATGACTACTACTAGAAGCTAAAGTCTGGGATTGTTATGCCTCCTGCTTTGGTTTTCTTCTTCAACATTACTTTGGCTACTCAAGGTCTTTTGTGGTTCCATACAAATTTTAGGATTGTTTGTTCTAGCTTTGAGAAGAATGCTAGTGCAATTTTGATTAGGATTGTATTGAATGTGTAGAATCCTTTGGGTAATATTGACATATTAACAATATTTATTCTTCCAATCCATGAGCATGGAATGTTTTTCCATTTGTTTATATCTTTTTCAATTTTCTTCATAAGCTTTCTATAGTTTTCAACATACAGATCTTTTACATCATTGGTTAAGTTTATTCCTAGTTATTTTATGGTTTGTGGTGCAATTGTAAATGGGATCAGTTTCTTGATTTCTCTTTTTTATTAATTTTTAAAATAACAAAACACCTTTTTTTTTTTGAGAGACAGAGTATGAGCAGGGGAGGGCAGAGAGAGAGGGAGACACAGAATCTGAAGCAGGCTCCAGGCTCTGAGCTATCAGCCCTCAGTCCAACATGGGGCTCAAACTGACAAAACATGAGATCATGACCTGAGCCGAAGTTGACCGCTTAACTGACTGAGCCACCCAGGTGCCCCTTGACTTCTCTTTCTGTTGCTTCATTATTGGTGTATAAAAATGCAACCAATTTCCTTACATTGATTTTGTACCCTGCGACTTTGCTGAATTCATGTATCAGAGTTCTAGGAATCTTGGTGGAGTCTTTTGGGTTTTCCATGTAGAATATCATGTCTGCAAAAAGTGAAAGTTTGACTTATTCTTTGCCAATTTTGATGCCTTTTATTTCATTTTGTTGTCTGATGGCTGAGACTAGGACTTCCAGCACTATGTTAAACAGCCGTGGTGAGAGTAGATACCCCTGTTGTATTCCTGATCTCAGGGGAAAATCTCTCAGTTTTCCCCCACTAAGGATGCTCTGTGGGCTGTTCATAGATGGCTTTTATGATGTTTAAGTATGTTCTTTCTATCCCGAATTTCTTGAGGGTTTTTATTAAGAAAGATTCTGTATTTTGTCAAATACTTTTTCTGCATCTATTGACAAGATCATATCCTTTCTTTTATTAACGTGAAGTATCACATTGATTGATATGTGAATATTGAATCAGCCCTGTAGCCCAAATATGAATCCCACTTGATCATGGTGGATAATTCTTTTTATATGTTGTTGAATTTGATTTTCTAGTATCTTGTTCAGAATTTTTGCATCCATGTTCATCAGGGATATTGGCTCTTTTTCTTGGGGTCTCTGGTTTGGGAATCAAAGTAATGCTTCATCAAATGAGTCTGGAAGTTTACCTTCTATTTATATTTTTTGGAACAGCTTGAGAAGGATACGTATTAACTCTGTTTTAAATGTCTGGTAGACAGGCACCTGACTAGCTCAGTCGGTAGAGCATGAGACTCTTAAATGTCTGATAGAGCTCCCCAGGGAAGCCATCTGGTCTAGGACTCTTAGTTTTTTGGGAGATTTTTGATAACTGATTCATTTCTTTACTAGTTATGAGTCTGTTCAAATTTTCTATTTCTTCCCATTTGAGGTTTGGTGCTCTGTGGATGTTTAGAAATTTGTCCATTTCTTCCAGGTTGTTCAGTTTCTTGGCATATAATTTTTTATAGTATTTCCTGATAATTGCTTATATTCTGAGGGATTAATTGTGATAAGTCTATTTTTCATTTGTGATTTTATCTATTTGGGTTCTCCCTCTCTGCTTTTTGAGAGAGGTTTCTCAATTTTGTTTATTTTTTCAAAATCCAACTCTTAGTTTCATTGATCTGTTCTGTTTTTGGTTTTGTTTTTGTTTGTTTGTTTGTTTTTTGATTCTATATTTGTTTCTGCTCTAATCTTTACTATTTCTCTTTTGCTGAATTTGGGATTTCTTTGCTGTTCTGGTTCTGTTTCCTTTAGGTGTGCTGTTAGATTTTGTATTTGGGATTTTTCTTGTTTCTTGAGATAGGCCTGGATTGCAATGTATTTTCCTCTTAGGATTGCCTTTGCTGCATCCCAAAGGGTCTGGATTGTTGTGTTTTCATTTTCATTTGTTTCATGTATATTTTAATTTCTTCTTTAATTGCTTGGTTGACTCATTTGTTCTTTAGTAGGATAGTATTTAACCTCCATGCATTTGGAGGTTTTCCAGACTTATTCTTATGGTTGATTTCAAGTTTCATAGCATTGTGATCTGAAAGTGTGCATGGTATCATCTCAATTCTTTTGTATTTATTGAGGGCTGTGTTGTGACCCAGTATGTGATCTATCTTGGATACTGTTCCTTGTGCACTTGAGAAAAATGTATAATCTGCTGCTTTAGGATGAAAAGCTCTAAATATATCTGTCAACTCAATATGGTCCCATGTATCATTTATTATTGATTTTTTGTCTAGATGATCTGTCCATTGCTGTAAGTGAACTACTAAAGTCCCCTGGTGTTTGTAATTGTTTTATATATTTGGGTACTCCTAAATTTGGTGTATAAACATTTATAATTGTTAGCTCTTTTTGATGGATAGCCTCTGTAATTATTATATAATGCCTTCTTCATCTCTTGTTACAGCCTTTAATTTAAAGTCTAGTTTGTCTGATATAAGTATGGCTATTCCAACTTTGATTTGACTTCCAAGTAGCATGATAGATGGTTCTCCATCCCCTCACTTCCAATCTGAAGGTATCTTCAGGACTAAAATGTGTCTCTTGTAGAGAGCACATAGATGGGTCTTGTTTTTTTGTTTTTTATCCATTCTGATACCCTGTGTCTTTTGATTGGAGCATGGCATGTAGTCCTTTTACATTCTGTGTTATTATTGAAATATATAGGTTTAGATTCATTATGTTATCTGTAGGTTTCATGCTTGTAGTGATGTCTCTGGTCCTTTGTGGTCCTTGTAACATTTCCCTCACACAGTCCCCCTTAGGATGTCTTGTAGGGCTGGTTTATTGGTGATGAATTCCTTCAGTTTTTGCTTGTTTGGGAAAGCCTTTATCTCTTCTTCTATTCTGAATGGTAGGCTTGATGGATAAAGGATTCTTGGCTGCCTTATATTCTTGTTCACCACATTAAAGATTTTCTGCCATTCCTTTCTGGCCTGCCAAGTTTCAGTAGCTAGGTCTACTACCATCATTATGTGTATGTCTTTGTATGTTTAGGCCCATTTATCCCTAGATGTTTTCAGAATTCTCTTCATCCTTTTATTTTCCAGTTTCACTATGATATGTTATTGCAGAAGATTGATTCAAGTTACGTCTGAGGGGAGTTCTCTGTGCCTCTTGAATTTCAGTGTCTGTTTACTGCCCCAGATTGGGGAAGTTCTCAGCTATGATTGGTTCAACTACCCCTTCAGCCCCTTTCAACTCTCTCTTCTTATGGGATTCCTATGATACGGATATTGTTCTGTTTCATTGAATCACTTAGTTCTCTAATTCTCACCTTATGGTCCAAAATTTTTTTTAATCTCTGTTTTTCTCAGTTTGAATTTTTTTTTCATAATTTTATCTTGTTTCACCTATCCTCTGCCTCTTCAGTCCTTCCTGTGACCATCTCTATTTTATTTTGCACCTCATTTATAGCATTTTTAAATTCATCATGACTACTTTTTAGTACCTCGATCTCTGTAGCAGTAGATTCTCTGCTTTCTTCTAGCTATTTTCAAGCCCAGCGATTAGTCTTATGACTGTTATTCTATATTCTTGTTCAGTTATATTGTTTATATCTGTTTTGATCAATTCTTTAGCTGCCATTTCTTCTGGAATTTCTTTTGAGGAGAATTCTTCCGTTTCATCATTTTGGCTAGTTTTCTGTCCCTGATGTGTTTTAAAAGCTGGCTATGTGCCCTGCACCTGTGAGCACTACTATATTATAAAGAGGTCCTACACTGTCCAGGACCTGGCCCTTCAGGAGATATTTTTTGGAGAGTGTTACTCACTCTCTGTTGTTGTGACTTTGGCTACTTTACCTCCCTACTTGTAGTGATGTTTGGACCCTCCACAAGGTGTGCTTTGATTTTTTGTTGAAGTAGTCCTAGAAAGGAAAACAAACAAAAAAACAAACACAGAAACACACTAGCACACAAACAAACCAAAAAAGCACCCCCCCCCCCAAAAAAAACCCAGAAACATCAGCTACAGGTAATCAGTAGGGTGGAGGTGGTGTTAATGGAAGAGGCCTTATCTCATACAAAGAGAGAAATGACAGGGGTGGGAAAAAGAAAGAATAAAAATTGACCAGAGAAACTATATGGCTTAATCCAGAGAGAGAGAAAGGAAAATTAAGAAGGAGGTGGGGAAAAAGAAAAGAAGATAAAGTTGTCCAGACAGAGAAACTATTCGGCTTAATCCAGAGAGAAAGAGGAAAATAAAGGAGGTGTGGAACATGTATCATAGGAATGGATTTAATATGTCTGCTTAAACAGACCAACAACTAGAATAACCAGAGGAGTGAAGAGATAAGGAGGAGAAGAAGAGGAATCCACGTATATAGTGAGAATCATCCGAAAAGTAAAGCAGGCACCGCAGCAGCGCTTGTCTGGAGGAGGGGCAGTCCGCCTCCTCAGCATCAATCCTGCTCCAGTAAACACACAGTCACCAGGTGCAGAGGGGTGTGGTTCAGTGTCAGCAGTTCCCACTGTCTGATCCCTGAGGCCCCATCTTGGTGGTTGTAGGGAGAAAAATGGCGAACCCCCCCCCCCACCCACCCAACTCTCTCATCCACAGACCCGGTGTCCCAGCCTACTTTGCGGGCGTCCTCACTGTGCCGCAGGCACAGACTTGACAGTTTGTCCGGTTCTGCCGACTCCCGCGCCCTGGTGCTTGGCTGGGGTCCCAATTCCATTCCATGTGCCGGGCGCTGGGGAAGCGCCACCTGGTATGTGGTGCCCAGCTGGCAGACACAGGCAGATTTTGCCCTGTCTCAGAGCACTCCAGGGAGGGGTCACTTGCTCCTACTGGGGACTGCCACCCTGACCTCGCCACTCAGCCTCGGGCTGGTACCCCTCTTTGCCCCAGTCTGGAGCAAGCCTCAGTTAGAGATTGGATCTTTCTCCTTCCCCGTCTGAGGTTTTCCTCTTGTCCAGAGGTGGCCCTCTGCTTCCCCCAGCCTCTCTGTCTCTACCCTTTGTCTCTCCGCAGAAGGGGATGCCTCCCCTCTGTTAGTTTTATCTCTCCTTGTTAGTGATCACATACCTATGGCCCATCAGATTTTCCCGGTGGGTCCATGGGAGCACGACTGTCTCTTTTCCTCCCCAACTCTTGGGGTTCAAAGGCCTTTGGCTTCAACACTTCTTTGTTGGAGAGAAGAGGGAAGTTCAGATCCCCCTACTTCTCCGCCATATTGGCCCCTCCGCCTACACTATTTCCTTTAGGTTTCTGATAGAATGCAGCATTTTTAATTAATGTTCTGTTTAATTAATAGTTGGCAAATTTAGATTTCTCAAATATTAAAATAGGGTAAAAACATGATACGTGTTCAGTTTTTTCTTTAATTTTTAAGAGGATCTTTAAGGTTATCAACTTTATGTATGAATAGCACACTAGTTGTTTGAATTCTGGATAAACAGAATTTGTTGAATGACTTTGTTTTTATTCTTATTATGTCCTAAGGTTGCTACAACTATAAATATGAGACAAGGATACTACCCAACAGATGGATGTATTAAAGAAGATTCTTTTATAGAAAAACTGAAGCCTAAAAAGTATGTTCTATATGCAGTTATTTTAGTATTTAAAGTTCATCTAAATTCCACCTCTATACTACAATATGCTTGAGGTCCATGCAAAAAAGTAGCTACCTTTTATGTAGGAAATGGATGATTAAGTCTTTGGTGTTGTAAAAGCAACTTAAGCAGGCTGTGTTGTAGCCTATGAACAAGTAATATATTGTATCATTTATCTTGAATGTATCATAGATAAGCTGCTATATAACGATTGCCACTTCAGATAGCTGTGAAATTAGGTGATTAACTAGTTGTTACATAACCTTCTAATTTCTGTATAAGTCTAATTACATGAAACAGAAGTTGGTGTTTTGATTTTTTAC